>NC_087204.1:3582019-3592019 GCF_015104395.2 Macrobrachium nipponense
AAGTTCCATAGGACGGTGGTCAGACCAGCAATGTTATTTGGAACAGAAACAGCAAATATGAGGAAAACAGAAGAGAAGAAGATGGATGTAGCAGAAATGAAAATGTTGAGATGGATGTCAGGAGTAACAAGGGAAGATAGGATTAGAAATGAGTATATAAGAGGATCGACAAAGAAAATACGGGAAGGAAGGCTTCGATGGTATGGACACCTGTTACGAAGGGAGGAACGTCATGTTGGAAGACATACGATGGAAATGGAAGTGCAGGGTAGAAGGAAGAAGGGAAGACCAAGAAAGAGATGGCGTGATTGTGTAAGGGAAGATATGGAATTGAAAGGTATAAATGAGAAACGAGGCACAGGACAGAAAATAATCGATGGAGACGACTCATTCGCAATGGCGACCCCATATAAAAATGGGTTTTTTAAGCTAGGAAGAAGAAGATATATATATATATATATATATATATATATATATATATATATCATATCTCTATATCTATATCTATATCTATATCTATATCTATATCTATATCTATATCTATATATATATATATATTCGTTCAGTGGAGAAATTATATACGAATCTTCAGAGGGTGTCCATGATACCAGTTGTAAAATGATGAAGTTTATTATGAAACGTTTCGCACATAAAACATCTGTGCATCATCAGTCTGCAAAGAGCAATAAGACAAATAAATAACATATAAAGCCATAAAACAAAAACAGAACTCACATGAATTAAAATAGTCTTAAAATTAACCAAAAAAAAAGCAAAGTACAAAGTAAAAACAGTAAAAAGAGAGAAGAACACCCAAAACCTCTAACCGTCCATGAGGAGAAGAAGATGGAATGACCTGTCGTCAAAAGCAGGTGACGACGTTAACTATGCCAGGTGTAGAGTGGCTGAAGAAGTTTACCATTCAACGAAGGAACAAGTTTTCTTAATATATTGACTCGAGGGTAGTCAAGTGATCAGGATGTTTGACATGATCTATTATTGTGAACTGTTCTTTCTGAAGCTCATTTTGCAATTAAAAGCATGGTTCCTGATATTAGAAAATTCAGGTTGCTTTATTCTTTGTCCTGTTCGGAAACTAAAACCTAAATGACTGCAATATCGAACCCTCAGCAACCTTCGAGTTGATCCAACGTAAGAACCTGGACATCCAGGGCATGTAAATTTATATATGACGTTGGATCTCATGAAGGGCTGAAGGCGATCTTTGAAATTAAAAAAGGAACCTATGGTACAAGGATTGTTTGATATTAATTTGACATTGAGACACGGGAATTTCTTGTTCATGATTTGTTTTAAACTGGTATGAATTTCAGATCAGAAATATGAGGAATAGTAGCATAAAATAACCTTTTTTATTTTGGAACATCAAAATTAGGAGATAAAGGCTGAAAAAACTTTGAAAGTATCTGGTTGACAATTTTCAAAACTATGTCTTGTGGAAAAGAATTGGACTTAAAAAACTCAGCAAAAATGAAATCTCATCATGAAAAATTTTCCAAAGAAGATGAATACTTAGGGCCCTATTTACCAATGTGTGGATGGTGTTTAATTTAAAAGAATGTTGACAGGAACTATAAAAATTATTAGTGAGTCCTGTTATAGGTCCGTTTTCTGTAGACTGACGTGGCAAATTCTGAATTATTTCTAGTGATTCTCAAATCTAAATAAGGTAAAGTACCTTCTTTTTCAACCTCTACTGTAAACTTAATATTCGGGTGAGCGTTATTAATAAATTCTAAAAATGAGGAACATTGCCACGGATGTTGGAATAACGCGAAGGTATCATCAACGTATCTACGATAAAATGATGGTTTAAAATTAGAACTACAACCGTTTAAAAACTTCGACTCCAAGTCTGACATAAAAAGTTAGCAAAGATAGGGCCTAAAGGAGAGCCATGGCGACTCCATCGAACCCTGCGAATAGAGCCGATTGTTAAAAATGAACATAGAATCTTGCACAGCAAGATCAAGTAATTGTTTAAAAGTAGCCCGATTAAAACATAAAAAAAATAGTATCATCGTTGGAAAAAATTTTGTTTAAAATAATGCTAATGGTTTCATTGAGTGGAACATTTGTGAAAAGAGATTCCACATCAAAACTAGCCATAAAATAGTCTCCATCCTGTCTAGAAATTAATTGTTGAAATTCATATCCATTTTTTAAGGAAAATTCACCGTTACAAAATTCGGATAAAAGTCCTGCCAGAAATTTTGAGATGAAAAAGATGACTATTGTAAGCAGCCATGATTGGTCTTAGAGGTAGGTCAGGCTTGTGAATTTTCGGTAAACCATAAAGAATGCTGAAAGAGGAGCCACAGAACAACTTAAGAATGTTTTGTTTGATGATTTGTCCATGGTTGATCGTCTGCTTTATCAGAGATTGTTTTGTAGATTTATTAATAACTATATCTCTGAGGTATTTTCTAGACACCAGAAAAAACTGCTGAATCTCGGTGTTGTTATTCCCGATTTCCATTCTAGAAATAAATGTATTTTTAACTTTTCCATTATTTTTTATCGAAGAGAGAAGAATTCTTATTATCTTTTGGTTTAGACTTTTGCTTACCCTCATATGAGCCTAACTATGCCAGGTTTTTCTTACCTCTTGAAAACTATGTTTCAAAGATTGATAAAAATTTGAATTTAACCAAGATATCGGTAAGCTCCAACAGAAAATATCTAATTTGGCTCACAAACGTACTTGAATTTAAGAACTAATTGGGACACCATTTTTTATAGATCGTCAGATCTGAAAATACTATTGAAGTTAAAGGAACAAGAAAACATAATTTTGTGTAAACCAGATAAGGCAAGGGGAGTTATTATGAATAAGACTGATTACATACAAAAAATGGAAACTATTCTCTCCGACAATTCCAAGTTTGTTTCCCACGGTGAACCTACTTTTTTAGATATATACAAAAGAGAGGATAAAATTAATAGATTCTTGAGAAAAATAAAAAATGATAGTATAATAAATGAAACTACCTATCAACAGCTGTTTGTGACTGGCTCCTCTTTCAGCATTCTTTATGGTTTACCGAAAATTCACAAGCCTGACCTACCTCTAAGACCAATCATGGCTGCTTACAATAGTCCATCTTTTTCCATCTCAAAATTTCTGGCAGGACTTTTATCCGAATTTTGTAACGGTGAATTTTCCTTAAAAAATGGATATGATTTCAACAATTAATTTCTAACAGGATGGAGACTATTTTATGGCTAGTTTTGATGTGGAATCTCTTTTCACAAATGTTTCCACTCAATGAAACCATTAGCATTATTTTAAAACAAAATTTTTTCCAACGATGATACTATTTTTTATGGTTTTAAATCGGGCTACTTTTAAACAATTACTTGATCTTGCTGTGCAAGATTCTATGTTCATTTTTAACAATCGGCTCTATTCGCAGGTCGATGGAGTCGCCATGGGCTCTCCTTTAGGCCCTATCTTTGCTAACTTTTTTATGTCAGACTTGGAGTCGAAGTTTTTAAACGGTTGTAGTTCTAATTTTAAACCATCTTTTTATCGTAGATACGTTGATGATACCTTCGCGTTATTCCAACATCCGTGGCAATGTTCCTCATTTTTAGAATTTATTAATAAACGCCTCACCCGAATATTAATTTACAGTAGAGGTTGAAAAAGAAGGTACTTTACTTATTTAGATTTGGAGAATCACTAGAAATAATTCAGAATTTGCCACGTCAGTCTACAGAAAAACGGACCTATACAGGACTCACTAATAATTTTTATAGTTTCCTGTCAACATTCTTTTAAATTAAACACCATCCACACATTGGTAAATAGGGCCCTAAAGTATTCATCTTCTTGGAAAATTTTTCATGACGAGATTTCATTTTTTGCTGAGTTTTTTTTAAAGTCCAATTCTTTTCCACAAGACATAGTTTTGAAAATTGTCAACCAGATACTTTCAAAGTTTTTTCAGCCTTTATCTCCTAATTTTGATGTTCCAAAAAGGTTATTTTATGCTACTATTCCTCATATTTCTGATCTGAAATTCATATCCAGTTTAAAACAAATCATTGAACAAGAAATTCCGTGTCTCAATGTCAAATTAATATCAAACAATCCTTGTACCATAGGTTCCTTTTTTAATTTCAAAGATCGCCTTCAGCCCTTCATGAGATCCAACGTCATATATAAATTTACATGCCCTGGATGTCCAGGTTCTTACGTTGGATCAACTCGAAGGTTGCTGAGGGTTCGATATTGCAGTCATTTAGTTTTAGTTTTCCGAACAGGACAAAGAATAAAGCAACCTGAATTTTCTAATATCAGGAACCATGCTTTTAATTGCAAAATTGAGCTTCAGAAAGAACAGTTCACAATAATAGATCATGTCAAACATCCTGATCACTTGACTACCCTCGAGTCATTATATATTAAGAAACTTGTTCCTTCGTTGAATGGTAATACTTCTTCAGCCACTCTACACCTGGCATAGTTAACGTCGTCACCTGCTTTTGACGACAGGTCATTCCATCTTCTCTCCTCATGGACGGTTAGTGTTTAGGTGTTCTCTCTCTTTTTACTGTTTTTACTTTGTACTTTGCTTTTTTTTTTTGTTAATTTAATTTTAAGACTATTTTAATTCATGTGAGTTCTGTTTTTGTTTTATGGCTTTATATGTTATTTATTTGTCTTATTGCTCTTTGCAGACTGATGATGCACAGATGTTTTATGTGCGAAACGTTTCATAATAAACTTCATCATTTTACAACTGGTATCATGGACACCCTCTGAAGATTCGTATATATATATATATATATATATATTATATATATATATATCTATATATATATATATATATATATATATATATATATATATATATATATATATATATATATATATATACACATAAAAGGCAAACTCCGTAAATTACTAACCTCGCCACAAATAAAAAAAATGGGAATGTGTGTGTGTGTTTTTATTTTATATATATATTGGGGGACACAAAATATGCAGAAACCGTTTGGGAAGAAATATGACTTAATATTTTTCTCAATCAGAATAAAATTTTCGTTGCTCTACAATCTTACAGCCCTCTCATAGGGCATTTTGGGGGTAGATTTAAAGACCCCCCTCCACAAAAAAAATTACTTTCTAATTTTAAACAGATTAAACTTCAGAAATTTGTCAAAGGACTACAAAGAATAATTTACAGAGTACAGAATTCTATATTTAAACTAAAATTCTGCGTGAACGTGCTTCAGCGTTATGATGTCAACAGAGAAAAAAAAATTACAGACTACCACAAATAAGCATGGCTTAGTGCCCTAAAGGAGAAATGGAGAGGATAAGTTATAGGGGAAGAGGGGGGATTTGCCCCCTTGGCTTTATCGTCTTTGGTTTTAGGCCAGAGGTTGAAAATATATTGAACGAGAGGACCAAGTCGAAAATAGAAATACCGTATCGGCAAAGGATGATTTTAAGTGTTAGTGTTCAAACATTTTATTTAATGGTAGTTTTAAGAATATATATGCAAATTGATGATTGATTGATTGATTGATTGATTGATTGATTGATTGATTGATTGATTGATTGATTTATTATTATTATTATTATATTATTATTATTATTATTATTATTATTATTATTATTATTATTATTATTATTATTATTATTATTATTATTACTAATAATAATAGAAATCGATGAACAATCATGTTCCAGTTGATACTAGGAGAAAAAGGCTCACAGCAATATTTGTGTTCTATTATCTGCTTCTCAGAAGGTCAGATCAGGACTATTGTAAGCTAAAAAAAAAAAAAAAAAAAATTAAAAAAAAAAAAAAAAAGTGAAAAAAACAGCACTGTATAAATAGTTTGTGTGTGAAAATGTGTATATAACAGACACATAAATTTCATTTCCTATTATTATTATCATCATCATTATTATTATTATTTTTGTTTTATTTTCGTTTGTTTTCTTGCTTTTTCTTTCTCTCGCGAACAATTCCTCCCACCTTTTAGTCAACGGTCTTACGTAGGAACTTGAATTACATACACACAAATGTACAGAACAAAACAAACGGTATAAGGCCCATCATTATTAGGTAGAAAATCAGCGACTTGACTCAGCTAATTAGATTTCGCACAACGTCTTCGCCCATTGTGACGAGAATAAAGGAATAAAGGTTCGAGTCTCTAAACGGAGATCATTAGCAAGAAACTTATCTCACGGCTTTGTTTCGGAATCAGCTCCTCTCTTTGTCAGGTGGATTCTTGGTTGCGTGAATAAACGAATGTCACGTTTTTAAACGTCTTAGCTTCACTCGCCATTCAAAACGGGAGAAATAAGGTTTTCGTTCAAGATGATGACTTCAATTATAATCAGAATAGTTGCATTCGACATCGCATCGAAGTCGTAATTGTTATCAATAGATTTGTGATTTCCACATAAAGCTTCATAACACTTCACAATTTTTTATTCACCTTGACCTTACTTAAAAAAAAAACACACACTAGATCCTCTATTTACTCATTGTTTCATCACCTCTCCTCTCGTAGCTTTTTAGCTTTTTATCACGAGCTGCTGAATATATCAGGCGAATGATCAGAGTCTCAGATATAATCGAGTCCCCGTCAGTTCTCGTCATCCTCAGGGCGTCCTCTTAGGCAAACGACTCGCGCTCCTCCATAGATGCCTAGGATTAGACTTTCAGTTTGGATATCATTTCATCTGGCGTCTTTAGTAGATTCACATCACCCGTGCATCTGATGTCTAGGTCAGTCCCTTACGACGCTCCTGACTGGCTGTTGATAAGCCAATCACACGGCTGGAAACTCTCAGTCTCTCTCGAGAGAGTTTACATAGGTAGGATGTATGTTCCACCTCTCCTGAGGGATACATTCCTCAGGAGAGGTGGAACATACACCCTGCCAATGTGAACTCTCGAGAGAGACTGAGAGTTTCCAGCCCTGTCAGGAGCGTCGTAAGGGACTGGCCTAGACATCAGATGCACGGGTGATGTGAATCTTCTATAGAAATAATATCATACCAATACATTTACTTACATTCATTCATGCCTACACATTTCTCTGTAGAGATTCGACGAAGGCAAGAGACCTTAAAACAAGTCAGGATAACACTGGAATATATAATCCAGCGCCATTAAGGTAAAAGGTAGAAAACAAAGCATTGCTGTTCCTATCCGACGAGTTCATTGCCTTTAGACAAGGGTTTTCCCTACCAGGAAAAGTCTTCCGGTATTCAACTAAGCGTCGATGTCAAGCGGTGCATTTTATCTTCTCTCGTCTGTAGTAGTCTGAGAGTTACCACTTTGGAGTAGTACACTTTGTTATGAATATTTGTATTTTTTGTGTCTCTTACATCACGTGCTATCTAACATCCGATTTGGTTTTGGCTGGTGATGTTCGCATTTCAGTGTTAAAAGGTGAACGTTGCAACTTGTCGCAATACAAATTTCATTATCGGATTATGGAAATTCTAAAATTATATAAAAAAATTAACAGAATCATGAAAACGAACGTTAATTAGCACTTTGCAATCGGTAAGCCCCTTCCTTATAAAATACCATTATAAGACAATATTTATATTATTAACTAGTCAAAATATTAATGATAAACTGTGAAAGATTATTTGCCTTATATCGAAGTGGTAATCAGTGGAAAATCTTTCCACGGCAAGTTGCAATACTACCTGCACATTTTACAAAGCTCAAAGCATTTAATTTCTCTTCCCCAACTCGCAACCACCCTCCCTTTTTTCGAGTGATCACCTATGTTACAACGACACTAATAACCTACGTATCTTCCCCAGGTGATCAGTTTATTAAACTGAATAACCTCCAGTACCTTTCATCTTCGATTAATTGAATCAAGTCACTTTCCACGATTGCAAGAGGCTGAGGATATTGGCGATAGCGTACATCCACCACCACCACCACCACCACCTCCTCCTCCTCCTCCTCCTCCTCCTCATGCAATAGCCTCGACAGAGTCTGCATCTCGTAAAGCTACCGGAATGTTAAGCTCTTTCGCGTAATGAGGGGAAAAGTGGGAGGGAAGTCTTCCTTCATTTGGTGAAAGCGCGCGAAATCATCATTCATGAAATTCTTGACGCCAAAATGCTGAGTTTATATTATGGTTACTTTGACTTTCGCTTTTATCACTGTAGCGTCAGTAGATATTATCAAGCGTAACAAAGGTAACTGAGAGGCATACACGCTGTCAGACACAAAGATTTGTTTCCCATGCACGTTTTTTCCTATAGATCGCGTGAAATTGGAATCTCTCTCTCTCTCTCTATCTCTCTCTCTGTGCGCGTGCACGCTCTTTGAGAGAGAGAGAGTAATTGTTTAATTGTTTAATAATCAAGTATATACTTACTTACTTACCCGAACACCTTAGCTAAATCCCTGATTAACGTCCAACAAAAGACATCGCCCAAGGACACTGGGGTTTACGAGATCCCATGCCAGGACTGTGAACAATCTTATATCGGATTTAAAGGAAAATCACTTCCCCAGAGATTAATACAACACAAACGGTCAGTTAGGTATGGACAACAGAACTCAGCTATTTTCAACCATATAAATGAACATAATCATAGAATAAACTGGAATTTGTCACGTATAATTTATAGCAGCAACTGCCGGTCCAAGAGTCAAATGATGGAATCGGCCTTAATAAAAGAGAAGCAGGTAATGCACATCTCAAAAGGAGCGTGGATTTCAGATGTGATCGACGAAGTTTTCATTTAACCAACGCTGAAGAAGATTAAAGGAAGTTATTGGTCAGCGGGGGTGACCTAAATTGGCTACCTGTGGAAGGATCTCTTGGTATAAATACCCACCTTTTCTGTAAACCTTTCTCATTCATATCCTGAAGAGAGAGACAGCAGTCTCTGAAATATAGTACTTTTCTCTCTATATTTTGGTGTTTTTTTATGGGCTCCTTTTATTAGATATATATATATATATATATTATATATATATATATATATATATATATATATATATATATTTATATATATATTATATATATATATATATAGATATATATATATATATATATATATATATATATATATATAAATATATATATATATATATATATATATATATATATATATATATATATATAATATATTATATATATACTTGATAATTAAACAATTAAACAATTACTCTCTCTCTTTTTTCTTTCTCTCTCTCTCTCGTCTCTCTCTCTCAGTCCTCTCTCTCCTCAAGAGCGTACCGCGCACATCACACACATATATATGTACACGACTGTATAAATGATATATTTGCACATTGTACATGTATATATATATATCTATATATAGATATATATATATATATATTATATATATATATTATACATATATATTTATACATGCACAAGGAACAACTTTTTCTAAATGAATAGAGAGAGAGAGAGAGAGAGAGAGAGAGAGAGAGAGAGAGAGAATGCCCACGCCGAGTCGTTTTAAGGGAGAGAGAATATATTGCTTGAAAGAAGAATAACAATCAAAACCACATTAATTCTGGCAATTTTCCATTGCATCATCCCATCGCTTTATGATCTCTGAATCGGAGAAATTTATTTCCGGCGATTAGCAATTCATTTCTCGATATAATGTGTGGTTCGTATCCCACAATAAGCCGTAGGTCCCGTTGCTAACTGACCTATGAGCAAAGAAAAGACACATGGCTCTAAAAAAAAAAGAAAAAATTTGTCACTTTTGTAATTTTGTTAATCATGGTAATTTCTTTGAGCCTCCATGCATGTTTTATTCCTATAAAAATGAAAACATAAATTTAACAGTTGTAATTATTATGCTAAAATACCTGATTAAATATTCTTCTTTACATAATTAGTGTTCCCAAAGGCACTAAATCTTTTATTTCAGAACTTTGTTTCAAATTGTAATGCTTAGCTTAAAAACTTTTTATTTCAGAACTTTGTTTCAAATTTTAATGCT
>NC_087204.1:3597019-3627019 GCF_015104395.2 Macrobrachium nipponense
GAGAGAGAGAGAGAGAGAGAGAGAGAGAGAGAGAGAGACGAACTTTACAACCAGCCGTGAGGGGGGGCAAATGCCCCAGTATATCCGGTGTCAGAGCTCGAATATGAGATTGTGGAGAAAGACACGAACGCCTATTTTTCGTAGCTGAAAACAATCTTAACCTACTCGACTTTATGGCATCACTGTTCCATAAAGCAAGAATATTCCGAGAGAGTGACCCTAAAATGAGACTGCAAATCAGACGCATTCTACCCCCCCCTCCCCCCTTATCAAAACTCTAAAAGACATTTGGATTCTTTAGCAAAAATGTCTTATAAGTTGTGTGAGCATCAGTAGGTAGGAAATGATAGCTATTAATTTCATTTCATCATTAAAAAAATGTTTTTAGAGAAACGGCTTCTTGCAGAACTGAATAACTGCAATAAGAACACACACAAAAGAACATCAACAATGAACTTAAAGTTATATAAATAATAAATCATGCAAGTAGGTTATTTCGTCCAACACAAAGTAAGCGTTAACAAGCTGCTGACATATAAGCAATGTCGCAAGAAAGGGAGAGAGAGAGAGAGAGAAGAGAGGCGAGAGAGAGAGAGAGAGAAGAGAGAGAGAGAGGAGAGAGAGAGTAGTCCATGAATACGAAATCATCTCAACTCTGGAACGCATACAAAAGTTTGGTGTTAGCGAATGTACTCGTTTGCAGAGTTAGAGATGATTTTCGCGACACAGCTGAGTGTAATATTTACATGAAGATGTGAATTCAAGTAATAAAGTAATAAAAATTTATTATTTGTTAAAAGGTCCGAATTATGGTACTTGTAACCTTGGAGAAATAAAATCGAATAACGTATTAGACAGAAGTTTTTGTTACTTGAAAATATATTGAAAAATTTCTAAACTAAAAGAAATGGAGGCTTTATATTTATGTGAGAATTGTCCCTCAAAATTATATGTACATTCATCCAGACACTGAACCCAAATCACAAAACATTAAAAAAAACAATTAACTTGATATTTGCCTATTCCGTTGAATTTTTACTTCCCTGACTCTAAGCTACTTTTGTCCCAAATCTTTATTTAATTGTTCTTCCGACAATTTTTTCTGCCTTTCTTAATAGCATTCAATTAGTAAGGTTTTTCCTTCCCTTTCAAACCGCCATCTCTCTCTCTCTCTCTCTCTCTCTCTCTCTCTCTCTCTCTCTCTCTCTCTCTCTCTCCAAGCCTTTGATTACCTCTCGAACATGACTAGTTTTTCGAAAGTTTCGAATCGCTTCCAATGTTCATTTCCCTCAAATTTCAGACTTTTTACCCAGTCACTAATAACATACCTGTTAGTTTTTCTACACAGATACTTTTACACCTCGCTGGCTATTAATTAGTTTCCATTTTTACCAACTGGTTCAGCTTTCATAGTCTTTGAAGAGATAAAAAAAAAAGCCAGGTTTGTGATATAATGAAGCATATTCAAAGTACGGTTACGGTTTTACGTAAGCTTTTTTGTAATTTATTTCTGTTTTAGTTTTCTGGAGAAAAAACCTGTTTTGCCGGCTTTGTCTGTCCGTCCGCACTTTTTTCTGTCCGCCCTCAGATCTTACAAAACTACTGAGGCTAGAGGGCTGCAAATTGGTATGCTGATCATCCACCCTTCAATCATCAAACATAACAAATTGCAGCCCTCTAGCCTCAGTAATAGTGATTTTTTAAAAGATTGACTGTAGCCATAATCGTGCGTCTGGCAACGATATCCGCCAGGCCACCACCGGGCCATGGTTAAAGTTTCATTAGCTTTATACGGAGACCACTGAAAGATAGATATATTTTTCGAGGACTTGATTATACGATGTACAGAAAACTCGATTTTACTTAACTGGCCGAGTTTATCAAACTGTTCTTTGCTCTTAACCAGGAATAAGAGATAAATTTACCGATATGATCTGAACGGATTCCTCAGATTACAGTAACGTGGCTTTAACTCTGTTTTATAGGTACTAAGTACAAATAACACTGATATTAATACTTTCTCGTAGCGTGGAAGCATTGGTGTAAACAATTTCATTCATAGGAAATAATACTCACTTTATATTCTGACCTAGGACTTATTATATTAATACACCTTGGTGCTGGGAAAAATATATGGTATTTATTTACGCATCCCATTCTGACCCAATTCCTTTTGGAAGGGGGAAATATGGAGAGTATTAAGCTTTTGCAGATTTTAGGAATATAGCACGCACACGTTTTATTTAACTAAATATTTTTTCCTGGTGTATCTCAAAAAGACAAGAGAGAGGCACCGACCTTGAGCGAGAGAACGATGCTCTAGCTGTGAGAGTGGTGGGCATAGAGTCGCTGGAGGCTGCGATTAGTGTTTGGATGGGAAAGGATGAAGAGGCATTCCTGCTTCTCGAGGGATAAAGGTTATTATACGAATAGCGAAAAACAGAAACAGGAGTAAGTTCGAAAGCTTCGCAGTGGGTGAGACGCCATTGTGAGAGTGAGGTGTAAGCAAACGTGCAGGTCAGGATTTAACTGATTTATTATTATTATTATTATTATTATTATTATTATTATTATTATTATTATTAAGCTGGCGTCATGCAAGCACGGTTTCTTGTTCATCTCTAGAGCAGCCCGTAGGTAATTTTTGGACGCGCAGTTGAGATTAATGATATGAATGTGATTACTTTTTTTTGAGACTTATGGATGTGCCACTGAAAATAGTATGGGTGCGGTTACAAACCTCTTTGAGCAATAAGGCACCGGTCAGTAGTAAAGGAAGTGGAACAGTAATAAGTCCTGAAGAGTACGAGTATTTAACGTAAGAGAAGAATGGAGCACCATTGATAGAACTCTACGGACATTCCATGCAGCATTTCATTTACTCTGTGTGCAAGTAGTAAATGAAATGCGGCAAGTAATGTCCGTATAGTAGTGTTTTATTATCGGTAATCTTTTCAGACATGAAGATATGCTATTCAGTCGTATTCCAAATACGAATATATGCTATATATAGACGAGATCGTGCACATACACAAAAGAATTTCCTACACACGCATGGCGCTATATCCATTCCAACTTGCATTCATTAGGCAAAGCCGGCTCTTTACCGGGAAGGCCATACAAACGCATGGCTTCAATGGAGGCTACGAAGGGCGTCCCTGTGATATTGCTTAATCAATCCTGTCTTTCTATTCACGGAAGCCCAACGCAGCTTCTTCTATTGAAGTGACGCGGATCAGCGTCTGTAATCTTCGAGTTCTGAGCGCAGTCATTCAGGTTTAATTCTGTTGCACATTTTCCATTTACGAGGCGAAAGTAATCGTCTCAGTGAAAAAAATAGGATTTAGAATGCTATACATAAGGGAGAACGTGAGCTCTCTCTCTCTCTCTCTCTCTCTCTCTTCTCTCTCTCTCTCTCTTTGAGTTCGAATCATGTACTGAAACGTTCATAGAAAATGAACCTCATTAAGTACTGCATCTTATTAAACATGAATATCCCATTTTATTAAGATAACAATTTCCGTAATATAAATCTGGCTTTATTCCTCTTTAGTTTAACTTGGCAATTTCGCTGAACGTCACTCTATCATGACTTCGACAAAGGCCAAACGAAACAGAAGGGATATCAATGAAATCATTGAAACTTTAAAAAAATGAAAATAATATTATTATTTTGTAATGAGTTTTGAAGGGATGCTATTTGCTTTTAGTCACGACGGTAACCTTGCCTCATATCGTCCATTGCGAAGATGGTCAAAATGCACATGAATATTCATTTTCAAACGATTTCAAACGCATAAGACTAACAAGCAATCGAGTTTTTTCTTATTAAAAGACTCGTCGACTTCTCGTAGAGGAACAGATGAAAACCAGAAACGTTAGTTATATAAGAGAGTATATAATTATCAATAATAATTATTCACAAATATACTCGGATTCCCTCTCTCTGCCTTGATTGTATAAATATGATCGATCAAATCACCGAATATAAATGCCAATGAAAACGTTTTAAAATCACCGAGTTCTCTCTTTATAATGGGGAAAATCCAATCCACAGTCTTTACAAACGTAAATGACACACTCTATTCGCTACTTTCCATCTCAACTTTCTGCGTCGTTTTAATGAACCGGCGAATTTTCTCTCGCAAATCAACTGACGCTGATGGAAAGGATCTTCCAAATCCCCCAACCCCTTTTTTTTTCTTTTTTTGCTGTAAGTTTCTCCTAAGATGAGAAAATGTGGAGGAAAGTTTGCCTACTCGAGTCCTTTCATCATCAGTATGTTTTCTCTACCTATTTCTGTCTTTATTTCACTCCACCTGGTCCTCTTCTTAAGCCAAAACGTAAGTTGCTGTTGATAGAAGGAAATTTATGTTTATAAGAATAAAATTCTTCATTTTCACTTTTTCATTTTTGTTAGAAAAGGGAATCAGGTTGATTTCCCTTCTGGCATTTTTTCTATATATATATAGATATATATATATATATATATATATATACTATATATATATATATATATATATATATATATAACTTTTCTGAATCTGATCGCTGTTTGAAGATTAATTTGGATTTCCCCATGCGAATAATCACTTCATAATAACAAATTACACTATCTGTTCTGCAAGTGCTAAGGAAATGTATTCATTTAGAGAAATAAAAACGAAAAAGATGAAAACCTACTTCAAAGGCAATGTTTTTAGTTGGAAAAGTCTCATGTTTATTTCAACTGTGTTTAATATATATATATAATATATAATTATCTATATCTATATATATCTATACATATATATATATATATATATATATATATATATATATATGTATATATATATATATATCATATCTATATATATATATATATATATATATATATATATATAATATATACATACATACATAGATACATATACATACATACATACATACATACATACATATACATACAAACACCACAAGCAAATGGCAATTATAAGTTTAGTACCAAGCGCTTTCACGTTTATTAACGCATCGTCAGGACAAAAGCAAATATATATGTATATAAGGGTAGGGCAAAGCTAATCGAAATTTTGGATATGCATTAATCAGTTGCATTTATTAGACAAGTCGAGGTTTCATCAAGTCGATGTCCAATAAGGGAATCGTATGAAATGGGAAAGAACTGGTCCTACAACAAAAACGATGGTAGAACTAGACTTAAATGGACTGAAAACAATATTATTTCTCGTTCAACGCGGCTATCTTCTCCTATAGGTTTTCATCCTGGGGTTTTCCATTACTTGTATTAGTCTATCCACTGACTGATTGAAAAAAAAAAGTCCATCACTTTTATGGAGGCGAATCATTTCATCTGCGACAGTAACTTCTACCTACCAGACTTTAGTTGATTAAAAATCTTCTAGAGCTCGACAGAACTATTTCCATTCACGATAAGTGAATTTTATTCAGCAGCAGTATTTGAGATCATCACGCAAGAAAATATATATGATTCATTCCAAATCAAAATCATTCGCCTTTCGTTTTACAATGCGTAACTTCTCAACTGACTTAAGTTACTAGCAAATAACATTTTACTCTAATACCCTTACATGATCGTGGTAAATTAACTAATAAGGACTAATCTGGCTATTTATGAAGAAACTACACGTCTCCAGATCTGCTGGAAAATTAAGCAATTGACATTTGGATAAAAGTGAAATTAAAATGTTTTATTAAAACTTTATGATACCATAAAAATTCCTAACATAACCAAGTTCTGTTTAACCCGCATATAACGTTTACCTATGTAACACGAGGCAACGGTCATGAGAGCGAAACAATGACCTATAAACAGACACCATCTGATGAATTTCTCACTAATTTTGGAATCTGGCCTGAGAACGAAGTTTTAGCCAGCGATGTATTGTGGAATATGTGTCACTTCTTTTGGCCAACTTAAAAAGTTACCTATGACAGAAATTCTGAATGAAACATGCAGAGTTCAAGTGATTGAAAGTGAAAGATTCACAGACGTCAAATTCCTTTCACTCTTCTGGTTATAACTTTCCGTCAAATGAATCCTTCAAAACCCCTTTTTGACAGCGTTATATACTACGAAAATAGTAATTGTTAAATAATTTAGGAATGTGACCTGTCAATTAGTATTACGATGATTATTACTGTAGTTGCCATTATTTCAATCATTATTATTATTAATGTTTATCTTGTGAATAATTAGTTATTGCATTGTACTTGTTTTCAATATGGCGTTCTAAAACATTTGTCAATGTTTAGAATAGTGTGATGCATATGCGTTTGTTTAAAACTCTATACCCTGAAGGAAACAGATTTCTCTCTGAGAAGAATAAATATCCAAAACCATTAGACCCAATTTTTCTTAGCATTCTGGCATCTCGTTTTCCTCTAAATCATAACCGACAGAAAATTCCTATTCCCTATTTCATGTCTGGACATCATAACTGGCAACTGTTGCACGTTCTAACTATCATAAACTTTCGTTAGGGAAGAAACTAAACTGGCCACGATGAGTTTACAGTGATGGGATACATTTCATTTTTACTCACTTCTACACGACCCTTTCTAGGACCAAAGCCTAAGACAACAAATGTGATCATAAGAACTTCGCTCTTGAACAGATTTTCACTTCCTAGTCACGTCTCCTTAGGCACCAAGTGGAGAGTTAAGGGACTTTCACAGCTCGTAGTACACAGGAAGGAAGAAAACGCTGCATGTCTCCTTGATGGTCTCTTGAGAGAGAGAGAGAGAGAGAGAGAGAGAGAGAGAGAGAGAGAGAGAGAGAGAGAGAGAGAGAGGATGAAGGTACGAATTTTTACAACTTAGGTATTTTCTTACCGCTGGATTTTCTATATTCTTTACAGGAGGCACGATTGAATTTCAGTGTAATCTTCTACCATCACCTCGAAACCAAATAAGGTTTGTATACATATATATAGACATATACATACATATATATATATATATATATATATATATATATATATATATTATATATATATATATATACATAGAAATGTGTTGCGGCTCAGTGGTGTAAACACCCACTGAGGATCTCCTGATAGCGTTCAGCGCTAATCCAGCATTATTACCTCGATAAAGTAAAGTTATTCAGTTCTTCCAAACAAATCCAAATGCAAATGATAACCTGCATAATAAATGAGGGTTAACCATTGCGGCACAAAAGAGCATCGTCCTATTTGAATGCAAAGGGGCTCTTTGGATAGCCTTGCAAAAAGTGAGCCTTTGAATTTCAGTGGACCAAACTGCGCTGCCCAGGGCAGTTTCGGGTGGTTGAACTGTCACGGGGAAATGAAATACTCTTAATTTCTGTGTATTGTTGGTGTATATGAATACCCATGTGTTGGACAGGTCTGGAGTACAAAGTTCATACCAAAGGCCAAGGGCTGGGACTTTTGAGGTCATTCAGCGCTGGAAACGAAATCGAGAGTATAGGAAGGTTTGAAAGGTGTAACTGGAGGAAAACCTTAAAGCATTTGCATCATGAATTAATTATTAGGAGAGGATGGATAGCAAGATGGAAAAGAGAGAGAATATGAATGGAGATGCAGTAAAATGAACGAAAGGGATTGCAGCTAGGGGCCAAAGGGACGCTGCAAAGAACCTTTAGTTGACGGATCTGATCTCTGGTACATTAGTAAAAAAAAATCGTACCATTTTCATGTACTTCCTAACATACCCAAAAGACGACCATAAGGCATCAATATATTAAACAATTTATTTATGACCAGTTTATTAATTTTGGCAAGGTTAATGTGATGCACAAAATCTCCCAATGGCGTGTTATAAGTGTTCTTTTCCATTTCAGGTAAACCATGCATGTTCATAACAGGTAATTATGTTTTTGTAATGGCATTAACTATTCACGACCTTCCAATCATCCAACATTACCTGATAGAAGAATTATAGAAAATGTTTTCCATATTAGAAGACTTTGCTTATCCTTTCTTATTTCCAGCATACTAAATCTTTCTTTTGTTAATTTACTTGCTTACAGAGCCCGATCAAGAGTTAGAATAAATTAAAAGGGTCACTTGCATCAAGGACGATCTTTGGCCCATCAAAATGTTTGAATTTGACAAGATCGTCGTATTCCTAAAATAACATATCTCGTTCCTCGTGTACCCATGGTTCCTTGTCCATCTATCTTCCTGTCTCTCTCTCTGTCTCTGTCTCTCTCTGTCTCTCTCTCTCTCTGTCTCTGTCTCTCTCGTGATTTCAAGTTGGATCTTTTGTTTCCTGAAGGTTAACGACCTTCTCCCTACTTCTCCATTTCCCAGGGCTCTTTTCCCGTCCATTAGAGGAAGCACTCGCGAGGGGAAAAACGTCCAACGTTTAAATGACCCTTAATTTCAGAAGAAGAAGAAGAAGAAGAAGAAGAAGAAGAAGAAGAAGAAGAAGAAGATGAAATCATTTACCTGCTTCTCAGGGATGGAAAAAGGGCCAAGGACAATGTATATGTTTAAAGTTCTGAATGAGGCAGATTCGAAAAAAGATTAAAATGTAATGAACTTTTAGAGAGAGATTTGGTCCCTGTTGAAATGGAAAAGGAATTATTGTTCTATGATAAAAGTGAAGTATGTCTCTTAAATTCTCTTACACGAATTAGTGAAGGGCAAGAAGAATTGTTGAAAATTACATTATACATAATAGCTCTTCCGTCTTGCTATTTTTGTAAATAATGAATTTTATTTTCTCTTATTAATTACCTATTTCCAACTCCATCCTCCCAAGTCCCTCACTCTTGCAGCGTCTTTAATCTTAACAAACAAAAACAGGCAGATAATTATTACCCGAATATTGGTATTATTCAGCCGTGTAAATCATGTTTCAAGAACATAACGGCTTACACGCTAATCATTCAAAAAGGCGCAATAAATTCTGTACATTCGTGCTTTCCCCGAGATTTTTAACACATTCGTTTCCAAGATGACGCGATATAAAGTGAAAACGCAGCGTAGGACGATGAGAAGTAAACTTAAAACCATAAAACTCGCAAACCAATAACGGTAATTGTCTGATTTTTGGCAAGTGGTTCAATGAGTTTGGGTTCTGCGAAAACTTATGGGAACCTTTTTTAGTACAGAAAATAAAAACATAGTAATTCATTCCCTATATATCTATTCCCCTTTTCTTACACAGTCATTATTTGGGGTTCCTCTTCTCACTGGCCTCTTCTTTCAGTTGCTCAGAAACTTAGCAAAGGTGGTTGCAAAGCGGGAATGCCCCACGAATATCTTAGTGGTTATGATATGAAAGCTGTCTCAATTATTCCTCTCTATATCGGCGTGAAGATTTTTATTTCTTATTATCTTTTTTTTCTTTTTTTTAGGAATTCAAGATTTTCGCTGAGAAAATAAAATTACAGATGTTATCAGTTCCCTAACATATTATACCGAAGAGGTAACATATACCCGATATCTCTAGACCTCTTGCTCATAATAAAAACCGTATATATATATATATATATATATATATATATATATATATATATATATATATATATATATATATCTGTGTGTGTATGTATGTATGTATGTATGTATGTATGTATGTATGTAAAGCCGGCTAATGGATTGTTGAGATTATTTCATATGGAAGTGTACTGATATTCAATAAAATAATAATAATAATAATAATAATAATAATAATAATAAATAATAATAAACAGGATATCATGTGAGTCTAGATAGTTATTTTTTTAATATTCACTTGAATTATAGAAACTGTAAACGAAAATAACGGAATGACAGCGCTCGTGATTTAAAAGTAATTCAGGGCAACAGGCGTAGCTATAACTGTAAAAAAATGTATGTTACCGAGTAAAATAACTTTCCCTGCAAATGCACAAATGCATTATATAAATTTGCATAAATTGAAACGCTAAATCCGATTACATAACACATAATAAAGGCACAAAAAACGGTTTATGCTTTTAACAATGTTCCGAGCTGAATATTCAAGACTTCTTCACTTTCACTTTTTTTGAGTTGTTAACTTAATATTCATTCATCCGATTAAGAGCGCTTTTGTTTTCATACTACGCTGACCTACTGAGCCCAGCTTATCTTATTTATTTGCTGTAAACTGTACGAACAATTACCGAATTCATTTTTACGTATCTTTTATCACTGAACCGAGCTTATGTTATTTATTTGATGTAAACTGTACGAGCAATTACTGAATTTATTTTTACGTATATTTTATCACTTAGTTTTTTTTTTTTGCGCCTGGAGGTTTTTTGTTTGATTAAATTCTGGTATGCCAAAGGCAAAAATGAAATTATAGTTAAATAATTCGTATCCTTTGCAAATTATTTAAATAGTTATGTGCTTCAGCAGATGAAGCACATAACTATTTCGAAATGTTATTTCACCTATGTCGTGTAACACTTCTCGCCTTAAGTAATTCACGAACATTCGAAATATTCTCGTGAGAAGGACGTCGGAGAAGCGGATGAATCTTCACATAAAGAGAAATACTTTCAGGTCCACAAGAAAGTTACGTGAAAAACGTGGGACTGAAATGTATACCTCGAGAAATGCAAACGTTTGAGGACACGTTGGTTTGACCATATGGAAAGGGCTACCAAATAGAGCATAGAGGGAGAAATGTGCCCATAAGAATGCCCACAAAGCACTTCTAAACATGACGGCAGGAAGAGGAACGAATAACATGGAAGCAATTAATGCAACTGGGAAATAAAGAGACGAAAAGGTGAAAGGAAAAGCGAGACCGGCGAGGCTGGAAACGAGGCCAGCTCCCGAGAACCTCTACTAACATCTGAAAAACGAGAGGCGCCACACTGCTCTAATGTTGACAATTCAAGGAGGAAAGGTATTTGCTCAACTCACGTGTTCTTTCTTCTTAGAGTACATGACAAGGGCCTATTCCGCTCGCGCTGGGATTCCCCTGGTGGAAGGCGACGAGATTAATGTATCCCGTGTTGAAAGCGAAGGATGGCGTTCCTTTCTCCTTTTCAGTGGTGTTGTAATGAAATGTAGGTTGGAACAGCAAGGGGGAGCAACTGCTACTTGCTACTTACATATATGACCTCTGGAATAATAAGAAAAATAATACTGAATCAGAGACTAACTTCTATAAATGCACATGTTTGACGACGAAGTTTTTTTGAAAAAAAAAAAAAAAAAAAAAAAAAAAAATCTTACGAGGCAAATATTGAGCTTAAGGGTCATTACTAATATTATTACTGACATCATTACTATCATTAACATTATACGTATATCCTTTTTTATACATAAAAAGATTCACTAGACGAATTAGCTTCACGTCCACGAATGAAATTTTGCAAACACTCATTAGGGTCTTAAACGAATATTACTGTTTTAATCCTATCAGTCGGGAAGGTTGCAAACAATTCTCTGAATGAGACCTCGTACAAGTTATGATTGAATTTTCATTACAGTAATAGTTCAGAGTTGGTTTATGAAATTAAATCTTATAATAGCGAAAAAATGGAAGAGATAACGTAACTTTCCATCAAAACTTATGCCATTAAAATAAATACATTGTAATATTAAGCAACAGAGTGTGAGAAAAATACAGGAGAAAGACGTTCATACTTATCATAACATATAACGACTAAAAAGTAACGGTAGTTCGTACTTCTGGATTATTCATCACAAAATTATCACTCCTCGCTCTCTCTTTCCCTCTCTTTCTCTATCTCCAACATTTTTTTTTCATTAAACCAAAACTGACACAGTGAATATTCCTCTTTTGATCTTATCTAATCTCTTCGAGAAATCCAGGACTCATGATTAAACTTTGTTTTATGAGGGACCAGGGCTTTTCAAACGTATATAATATATAACTGCGGTTATATAATCCGTTACATTCCTTGTTGTTACAGACTGGGGATCTTCCGAGACGGTAGTCAGCAGAAAATACTCAAATAAACAAATAAACTGACACTTCTTACGTCAGATAACATGTTAAAATCATATATCATACTGTCAATGGGCATTGTCAACATTAAAGTAAATACATACCGGTACAAATGCTTAGTTTATATATATATATATTATATATATATATATATAATATATATATATATATATATATATATATATATAACCTCAAGAAGAAATTAAATTTCCTATGAAAACAAGTTCCAAACATATTCCTGATTGGGATACGCAGCTTCAGTGAGCGTTCTCTCTCTCTCTCTTCTCATCGTCTCTCTCTCTTCTCCCTCTTCTCCTCCGTCTCGTCTCTCTCTCTCGCTCTCTCTCTCTCTCTTCTACTTAGTTTTCTTAAGACATTTCTCCCAATCTCTCCTCCGTCTTAGTTTATTTGAAGGCTCTAAGCTTTGGAAATGAATCATTAAGGAAAATGGGTAATGACGAACACCAATGAAAAGTTATCAGGAAATGAAAGCAACTTCGTCCATATTTAAAATAGTTTGATGCGAAAATGCCCAGGAAAGATTTCTTTTAATGACGTCATTTGAGGGGGGGATGGAATCCTGAATCCTGTCCATCCAATCTAGACTGGTTAATTGCAATCTTGGACAATTTCGAAAAGTATGTAAGAATCATATGCCTATAAACGGTGTAATAATGCATACTGTTATGTGTAGCAAGAATGATTATGACATGTGGATGTATACGGAAATGACGTTCATGCATAACTGCCAAAATCATTGACAACTTATAGGCTATGTTGATGAGAGATGAGTACAGAGAATGTTTTTTTTCTTAATCCGTTTATGCATTTCGTTATATCAACATCATTACAGTCAGAATCATGATCGTCACCATTATTATTATTATTATTATTATTATTATTATTTTTTTTTTTTTTTTTTTTTTGCTCTATCACAGTCCTCCAATTCGACTGGGTGGTATTTATAGTGTGGGGTTCCGGGTTGCATCCTGCCTCCTTAGGAGTCCATCACTTTTCTTACTATGTGTGCCGTTTCTAGGATCACACTCTTCTGCATGAGTCCTGGAGCTACTTCAGCCTCTAGCTTTTCTAGATTCCTTTTCAGGGATCTTGGGATCGTGCCTAGTGCTCCTATGATTATGGGTACGATTTCCACTGGCATATCCCATATCCTTCTTATTTCTATTTTCAGATCTTGATACTTATCCAATTTTTCCCTCTTTTTCTCTTCAACTCTGGTGTCCCATGGTATTGCGACATCAATGAGTGATACTTTCTTCTTGACTTTGTCAATCAAAGTCACGTCTGGTCTGTTTGCACGTATCACCCTATCCGTTCTGATACCATAGTCCCAGAGGATCTTTGCCTGATCGTTTTCTATCACTCCTTCAGGTTGGTGCTCGTACCACTTATTACTGCAAGGCAGCTGATGTTTCTTGCACAGGCTCCAGTGGAGGGCTTTTGCCACTGAATCATGCCTCTTTTTGTACTGGTTCTGTGCAAGTGCCGGACATTCACTTGCTATGTGGTTTATGGTTTCATTTTTCGTATTGCACTTCTTACATATGGGAGAGATGTTATTTCCGTCTATCGTTCTTTGAACATATCTGGTTCTTAGGGCCTGATCTTGTGCACTTGTTATCATTCCTTCAGTTTCCTTCTTTAGCTCTCCCCTCTGTAGCCATTGCCATGTGTCATCGCTGGCTAGTTCTTTAGTCTGTCTCATGTATTGTCCGTGCATTGGTTTGTTGTGCCAGTCCTCTGTTCTGTCTGTCTTTCTCCTGTCTCTGTATATTTCTGGGTCTTCGTCTACTTTTATTAGTCCTTCTTCCCATGCACTCTTTAGCCACTCGTCTTCACTGGTTTTCAGATATTGCCCCAGTGCTCTGTTTTCGGTGTTGACGCAGTCCTCTATACTTAGTAGTCCTCTCCCTCCTTCCTTTCGTGTTATGTATAATCTGTCTGTATTTGCTCTTGGGTGTAGTGCTTTGTGTATTGTCATATGTTTCCTGGTTTTCTGATCTATGCTGCGGAGTTCTGCCTTCGTCCATTCCCACTATTCCTGCGCTGTATCTGATTACTGGCACTGCCCATGTGTTTATGGCTTTTTATCATATTTGCCAGCGTTTGAGTTTTGACTTGAGTATCGCCTTGAGTCTCTGCATATATTCTTTCCTGATCGTGTCCTTCATCTCTTGGTGTTTTATATCCCCTCCTTCCATTTTTCCCAGGTATTTGTATCCTGTCTCATCTATGTGTTTGATGTTGCTCCCATCTGGTAGCTTTATCCCTTCAGTTCTCGTTACTTTGCCTTTTTGGTATGTTGACTAAGGCGCATTTTTCTATTCCAAACTCCATCCTGATGTCCCCAGATACAATCCTTACAGTCTGGATTAGGGTATCTATTTCCTTGATGCTCTTACCATACAGCTTGATGTCGTCCATGAACATCAGATGGTTGATTCTGTTGCCTCTTTTCTTGAGTTGGTACCGGCATCCATCTTCTGTAGCACTTTTGTCATGGGAATCATGGCTACTACGAAGAGTAGTGGGGACAGTGAGTCGCCCTGGAAGATCCCTCTCCTGATATTAACCTCTGCTAGTCTTATTCCAGAGCTTGTAAGTATTGTATTCCAGTTGTGCATTGTATTTTTGAGGAAGCTGGTGGTGTTTTCCTCTGCCCCATATATTTTCAGGCATTCTATTAGCCATGTGTGTGGTATCATGTCGAAGGCTTTCTTATAGTCTATCCATGCCATGCTTAGGTTGGTTTTCCTTCTCCTACTGTTCTTCATTACCATTTTGTCTATCAGGAGCTGGTCTTTTGTGCCCCTACACTTCCTTCTGCAGCCTTTCTGTTGGTGGGGGATGGTGTTTGCCTCCTCTAGGTAGTTGTATAGCCTTTCACTGATGATACCTGTTAGTAACTTCCACATTATTGGTAGGCAGGTGATAGGCCTGTAGTTACTGGCATATATTTCCCTTACTCTTGTCTTTTTGTACTAAGGATGTTCTTCCTGTGGTCATCCATTTGGGTGCTTGGTGATTTGAGATACAATGCTGGAGTTGTTATTATTATTATTATTATTATTATTATTATTAATATTATTATTTAATAAAGTGCATTATTATTATGATGATAATAATAAGTAATAATAATAATAATAATAATAATAATTATAATAATAATAATTAATAATAAATAAATAATTAATAATAATAATAATAATAAAATAATAATTAATTAACTTTTAAATCTTTATTTTTTTTTTTTGCTCTATCACAGTCCTCCAATTTGACTGGGTGGTATTTATAGTGTGGGGTTCCGGGTTGCATTCTGCCTCCTTATGGAGTCCATCACTTTTCTTACTATGTGCCGTTTCTAGGATCACACTCTTCTGCATGAGTCCTGGAGCTGCTTCAGCCTCTAGTTTTTCTAGATTCCTTTTCATGGATCTTGGGATCGTGCCTAGTGCTCCTATGATTATGGGTACGATTTCCACTGGCATATCCCATATCCTTCTTATTTCTATTTTCAGATCTTGATACTTATCCATTTTTTCCCTCTCTTTCTCTTCAACTCTGGTGTCCCATGGTATTGTGACATCAATGAGTGATACTTTCTTCTTGACTTTGTCAATCAACGTCACGTCTGGTATGTTTGCACGTATCAACCTATCCGTTCTGATACCATAGTCCCAGAGGATCTTTGCCTGATCGTTTTCTATCACTCCCTCAGGTTGGTGCTCGTACCACTTATTACTGCAAGGTAGCTGATGTTTCTTGCACAGGCTCCAGTGGAGGGCTTTTGCCACTGAATCATGCATCTTTTTGTACTGGCTCTGTGCAAGTGCCGGGCATTCGCTTGCTATGTGGTTTATGGTTTCATTTTTCGTATTGCACTTCCTACATATGGGAGAGATGTTATTTCCGTCTATCGTTCTTTGAACATATCTGGTTCTTAGGGTCTGATCTTGTGCCGCTGTTATCATTCCTTCAGTTTCCTTCTTTAGCTCTCCCCTCTGTAGCCATTGCCAATTGTCATCGCTGCTAGTTCTTTAATCTGTCTCATGTATTGTCCGTGCATTGGTTTGTTGTGCTAGTCCTCTGTTCTGTCTGTCATTCTCCTGTCTCTGTATCCATTTCTGGGGCTCTTCGTCCACTTTTATTAGTCCTTCTTCCCATGCACTCTTGAGCCACTCGTCTTCACTGGTTTTCAGATATTGCCCCAGTGCTCTGTTCTCGATGTTGACACAGTCCTCTATACTTAGTAGTCCTCTCCCTCCTTCCTTTCGTGTTACGTATAGTCTGTCCGTATTTGCTCTTGGGTGTAGTGCTTTGTGTATTGTCATATGTTTCCTTGTTTTCTGATCTATGCTGCAGAGTTCTGCCTTCGTCCATTCCACTATTCCTGCGCTGTATCTGATTACTGGCCACTGCCCATGTGTTTTATGGCTTTTATCATATTTCCGGCGTTGAGTTTTTGACTTGAGTATCACCTTGAGTCTCTGCATATATTCTTTCCTGATCGTGTCCTTCATCTCTTGGTGTTTTATATCCCCTCCTTCCATTATTCCCAGGTATTTGTATCCTGTCTCATCTATGTGTTTGATGTTGCTCCCATCTGGTAGCTTTATCCCTTCAGTTCTCGTTACTTTGCCCTTTTGTATGTTGACTAAGGCGCATTTTCTATTCCAAACTCCATCCTGATGTCCCCAGATACAATCCTTACAGTCTGGATTAGGGTATCTATTTCCTTGATGCTCTTACCATACAGCTTGATGTCGTCCATGAACATCAGATGGTTGATTCTGTTGTCTCTTTTTTGAGTTGGTACCCGCTCCAGCCTCTTCTGTAGTCACTTTTGTCATGGGGGAATCATGGCTACTACGAGAGTAGTGGGGACAGTGAGTCGCCCTGGAAGATCCCTCTCCTGATATTAACCTCTGCTTGTCTTATTCCAGAGCTTGTAAGTATTGTATTCCAGTTGCGCATTATATTTTTGAGGAAGCTGGTGGTGTTTTTTCCTCTGCCCCATATATTTTCAGGCATTCTATTAGCCATGTGTGTGGTATCATGTCGAAGGCTTTCTTATAGTCTATCCATGCATGCTTAGGTTGGTTTTCCTTTTCCTACTGTTCTTCATTACCATTTTGTCTATCAGGAGCTGGTCTTTTGTGCCCCTTCACTTCCTTCTGCAGCTTTCTGTTGGTGGGGGATGGTGTTTGTCTCTCTAGGTAGTTGTATAGCCTTTCACTGATGATACCTGTTAGTAACTTCCACATTATTGGTAGGCAGGTGATAGGCCTGTAGTTACTGGCTATATTTCCCTTACTCTTGTCTTTTTGTATTAAGGATGTTCTTCCTGTGGTCATCCATTGGGTGCATGGTGATTTGAGATACAATGCTGGAGTTGTTTCGCTATTATTATTATTATTATTATTTTTTTTTTTTTTTTTTTTTTTTTACACTATCACAGTCCTCCAATTCGACTGGGTGGTATTTATAGTGTGGGGTTCCGGGTTGCATCCTGCCTCCTTAGGAGTCCATCACTTTTCTTACTATGTGTGCCGTTTCTAGGATCACACTCTTCTGCATTAGTCCTGGAGCTACTTCAGCCTCTAGTTTTTCTAGATTCCTTTTCAGGGATCTTGGATCGTGCCTAGTGCTCCTATGATTATGGGTACGATTTCCACTGGCATATCCCATATCCTTCTTATTTCTATTTTCAGATCTTGATACTTATCCATTTTTTCCCTCTCTTTCTCTTCAACTCTGGTGTCCCATGGTATTGCGACATCAATGAGTGATACTTTCTTCTTGACTTTGTCAATCAACGTCACGTCTGGTCTGTTTGCACGTATCATCCTATCCGTTCTGATACCATAGTCCCAGAGGATCTTTGCCTGATCGTTTTCTATCACTCCCTCAGGTTGGTGCTCGTACCACTTATTACTGCAAGGTAGCTGATGTTTCTTGCACAGGCTCCAGTGGAGGGCTTTTGCCACTGAATCATGCCTCTTTTTGTACTGGTTCTGTGCAAGTGCCGGGCATTCACTTGCTATGTGGTTTATGGTTTCATTTTTCGTATTGCACTTCTTACATATGGGAGAGATGTTATTTCCGTCTATCGTTCTTTGAACATATCTGGTTCTTAGGGCCTGATCTTGTGCCGCTGTTATCATTCCTTCAGTTTCCTTCTTTAGCTCTCCCCTCTGTAGCCATTGCCAATTGTCATCGCTGGCTAGTTCTTTAGTCTGTCTCATATATTGTCCGTGCATTGGTTTGTAGTGCCATTCCTCTGTTCTGTCTGTCTTTCTCCTGTCTCTGTATATTTCTGGGTCTTCGTCTACTTTTATTAGTCCTTCTTCCCATGCACTCTTTAGCCACTCGTCTTCACTGGTTTTCAGATAGGTTGCCCCACGTGCTCTGTTTTCGATATTGACGCAGTCCTCTATACTTAGTAGTCCTCTCCGTCCTTCCTTTCGTGTTATGTATAGTCTGTCCGTATTTGCTCTTGGGTGTAGTGCTCTGTATTGTGTCATATGTTTCCTGGTTTTCTGATCTATGCTGCGGAGTTCTGCCTTCGTCCATTCCACTATTCCTGCGCTGTATCTGATTACTGGCACTGCCCATGTGTTTATGGCTTTTATCATATTTCCGCCATTGAGTTTTGACTTGAGTATCGCCTTGAGTCTCTGCATATATTCTTTCCTGATCGTGTCCTTCATCTCTTGGTGTTTTATATCCCCTCCTTCCATTATTCCCAGGTATTTGTATCCCGTCTCATCTATGTGTTTGATGTTGCTCCCATCTGGTAGCTTTATCCCTTCAGTTCTCGCGTTACTTTGCCTTTTTGTATTATTATTATTATTATTATTATTATTATTATTATTATTATTATTATTATTATTATTATTATTATTCGAAAGTAGGAGACCCTCTCTCAAACATGTTTTGTTAAAGATGATGGCAGCATCAGTGGAATTGATTTTATATATGGTCTTTTCAATTCTTCTTATTATTCTCTTCTCATCAGGGCTGATATTTGCTAATAGCTGGCCGATGTTCATATCTTGGTTAAAGAAATGTTTTCTAAAAATACTAATTTATTGATATGATAACAAAAGTGGTTAACAAACCTTAGACTCAGATTTGTTAACCACTTTTGTTATCATATCAATAAATTAGTATTTTTAGAAAACATTCCTTTAACCAAGATATGAACATCGGTCAGCTATTAGCAAATATCAGCCCTGATGAGAAGAGAATAATAAGAAGAATTGAAAAGACCATATATAAAATCAATTCTGAGCATCTTAACAGATTTCTTACCATGAGTTTGTGCTGCCATCATCCTTAACAAAACATATCATTATTATTATTATTATTTATTATTATTATTATTATTATTATTATTATTATTATTATTATTATTATTATTATTATTATTATTATTAAGAGTAACGTGACTAGGCTTATTCATTTGATCTGGTTTAACTTTGTTTATTATCTTGGTTCATTTTCTTTAACTTTTATTTCTGTGTTCACATTGCTAAACTTACACTCAGCCTTTCTATAAGATTATTTTATCAACTTAATTATTTTGAGAACATCTACTGAAATATGAAACAACTAGATTTTCAATGAAAATATAACTTAATATCAATAAAAAAATATTTTTAGTGCATCACAAAACTAATTCGCTAGTCTGGAGTCATTACAGATTTCTTTTGATACTGAAAAAAAATAACTTCAAATACGGTTACCTATGTAGCCAAATGACATTACTAAAGTCCTACCGAGCTGGGCAATTTACTTGACAGTTCTCCTGACTGATGTGACATTTGAGCTTTCAATTAGATTTAGTTATTAGTGAAGTTGATATGAATCTCCCCTTTATTATCATTTGTACTTTGATATAAATAAATTCAACATGATTATGTAATTTCATTTTGTCCAAGGGAGCTGTGTCTGTAGAGAGCGACGCAGGTGCAGGATTCATAATATTTCTCTCGGTAATTCACCTACAGAAACTGGTAACATTTAATACAAAATGCTTCCACTAGTTTATTTAATACGATCTCATGGTAAGAAATCTATTATAGAATAAAAAATACAACAAATATGTTAAGAAAGCCGCGGGGAGGATTCTGTCAACTTTATTTAACTTGAAAGAGGAAGAACCCAGCAATGAGGGAATTCATCATAAACTTTTGACGTGAAGGAGACAGCAACGATGACGAACGTCCCTCTCACATCACAGATGAAACTGACAAGGAAACTTACAGGCTTCTCTCTCTCTCTCTCTCTCATATATGATAAAGTCGTTCAGAATTTAATAATAACATTTGCATCGCTGGGATGTTTTAGTTAAATTATCTCTCTCTCTCTCTCTCTCTCTCTCTCTCTCTCTCTCTCTCTCTCTCATATGATAAAGTCGTTCAGAATTTAAACTTAACATTTGCATCGCTTGGATGTCTCTCTCTCTCTCTCTCTCTCTCTCTCTCTCTCTCTTATATGATAAGATCTTCAGAATTTAAACTTAACTTTTGCATGTTTTATTTAAATGACCCCACCTCTCTCTCTCTCTCTCTCTCTCTCTCTCTCTCTCTCTCTCTCTCTCTCTAATATAATAAGATGTTCAAAATTTAAACTTAACATTTGCATCACTGGGATGTTTTAGTTAAATGATCTCTCTCTCTCTCTCTCTCTCTCTCTCTCTCTAATATTACGTATAACTATAATCCCCATTTCCACGATATTTTTCCCTGTACAATATGCCTGAGTTTTTTTTATTCAACGGATAATATATCTATCTACCTGAGTGGAAAGAAGGAAAATGAAAATCTTGTGTTCCTTTTGATTCTGAGACAACGCAAAAAGCAAAAAAAAAACAAAAAAAAAAAAAAAAAAAAAAAAAACAATTCTCATTCCTCCGCGAGATGAGGAGGAGGAGGAGGAGGAGGAGGAGGAGGAGGAGGAGGAGGAGGGGGAGGAGGAGTAGGGAAGAGTACGGAAATAAGGCCTCGGTACAATTCACATACGAATGTTTTAATCTCCATGGAAATTATAGTTCTACTTGAAGGAAATATGTGTTAAGTATAACAGTAAAAAACAGCTTTATAGGAAAATCTGATAGTTTGCTTGTGGTACTTGATGAAATTGAAAACGATTTCAGGTTATATTCTCGATTGCCTTTTCGTGCATGTGGAGATGGTGCTATCACTAGCGTAAATACAGATTGCGGCAACATGAATATGATAAAATATGAGAAATAGAGCATTAATCTAAATCAGCATAAAGAGAAGGTGAAATCAAAGTAAGAATAATAAATATTATATATATATATATATATATATATATATATATATATATATATATATATATATATATATATATATATATATATATATATATATATATATATAAATATTAAAGTGTGTCAATTTAGGCGCTTAGAAAGGACAAATAAAATTCTTTCATTTTGGTAGTAATTTTTATTTGTTGCCTTTTGACATACAGAAAAAACAAATTCTGACATGAAAAGTAATTTCAAATTCCTCTTACCTACATCAAAATTAGTTTGAAATTTACATATTCTGAGGATTATTAACAGAATTGGCATTCATTAGTATCTTACTGTTTCAAACCTCATGTCTACTATAATGTACAACAGTATACTATTGAAAGTAGGCAAAGTGTTCATATCCTACTTACTGTTGTTTCTTTCCAGCAGTTGCAGGCTTGCTACTTGTGCTTTAATGTAACCTTCTCGTTTTTCGTGACTGCAAACATGGCCCACGGAATTGGTGACCATTGTAACACATCTTTCAACACTTTGTGTGTGTGAAGGCCACTTTAGTACTTGCATTGGTGTGTATTTCAAGTTTTTTAAATCTTTACTATACTCTGTTTTTTTCCATCTGTCCATCCGCCTGCGGTGTTTTTGTATGGTAACACTGTGTCCCGGACTTTAGATAGTTACGCTATGTGTAAGTTTTAGGTAATTAAAAGGATATCTGGTTGTACATTTGCAACAGAAAAGCGTTTTAATAATTTACTGTATGCGAATTACACCGTTAACATTCGAAATAGAATATTGTTATTATTGTTGAATGTAAGCTGAATGTAACTATCTAAAGCCCGGGACGCAGTGTTACCATACAAAAACACCACAGGCGGATGGACAGATGGAAAAAAACAGAGTATAGTTAGGGATGTTGTCAATGGTGGTTCCAAGACTTTGCTTTGAATATACAAGCAGTCTTCCAACTAGTCATCATCCAATGGAGCACCTGTAATTCTTAGGATGATTTCTATAGCTTCAGCACGAAGTTTTGAACATTGGCTGGAAAGCATGGCTTGCAACACTGCTTCTGATCGAGCATACTAGGCGGACCTCCTCACCACAGGTAATAAGAAGTCTCTCACCAACTTGCTTTGCTTTCTTACAAGCCGCAACTGAAACAACAGGCGACTGGGACCATCTACCCACTTAGGATTGAGCCTTACATTAAAACCAGTTGGGAAGATAAACACCAATAATATATAATTAATAATTAACCTCAAATTCTTCAGTGCTTGTCTCTTCAATTCGTGTTTAGAAATGACAGGTCCACTCTCCAACAGAGTCAATAACTATGGTACTTTCCTGATCTTATTGCTTGAGCATAGGACTGATCTGTACTGAGGTCTTTGACAACTTCTTCAGGAAACACTGGAATGGGCGGACCTACATCAACCTTCGGAAATTTTTCATTTATTTTTAGGTGTGTTGTGTCTTCCATCATGTTGCCGAGGGGACCTGACCATTTATTATGGCTTTTTGTAGGACCATTAAGTTCCCGAATGAGGTGACGAAGAGGCAGCTCACCTATATGTAAATCACATACAAACCTCCTCCCAAGTTTTTTTCTCTAAATAATTAATTGCACTTCCCTCCCAGGCAGTTTTCACTGTCGTTGAATCTCCACCAATAGCCTGCAGTGAATTTTCAAGTCCTCTCTCTTGAAGCCAGCATAACATGTTATCAGCTATTATCTCTGCATGTTTCTTCTCTTCCAGTTCAGTTTCAGGCGTAGAACGAACCAAAACTGACCACCAGGCTCAGAACAGACAGTGTAGTGTTCTTTAATTAGACTTGGAAATTTTCTGTTTATTCCCTATACTTCTAGCAGAACTTTGGTTTCATGTATTTTTTTCATCAAACAAAAGAAAGGAGAGTCCCCCTTCCTTTAATTCTTTTTCTTGCTGGTCAGATATCTCAGTCATTATTTTTTGTTGTGCTCTTCTAATGTTATTATGATCTATAATCAAAGATGAATCCCTTTGACTGATGAGGCCTGCATCTGTCCGAGCGGTGGTTGCAATTTCCACAGTCTCAGAGAGTCCAGTGTGGTGTCGAATACTAGCTAATGCAAAGTTTGAAATGTCTCTTGCGTTGCATTTTCCTATCTTTGGTAAAGCTTCAGAAGTCCCTTTAGAACTATCACCTGACTATAATTCATTTTCTTCAGAAGAACCATCAAACAATTGATAAACATCATGGCAGTGCTGATCTTCTCTTTGCATGATTTCTTCATTTTTTTTTTCTTTTCTTTTCTTCCTTCTGTCTGACAAGTTCCTTCCTTCTGCCTTTGTCCTCTGTGACCTGATAAAATCTAGCTCTAAAACAGTATCATTTCACAAGGGCAACAGTATTCAATGTGGGAAAGATTTTCTCTCCTACAAGGAGAACAATCTGTTTTTGTACACAAAACTCTGAAACATTTGCAGCTCAAAATATCAAAAGTGTATTAAGTGAGTGTATAAAGGCATTTTTCCTTGCCAAGTTTCCTTTACCAAGTGATACCTCAACTACATTTTGCCACAACCCCTTAAGTTTTAGCCGAATTGTTCGACACTGAATTATCACTGGAGGGTTTGTATAGGGCATTAGCTGTTGTCCATTGATGCAGAAGATGGGGTATGATGTCATTGATGAGTTCCTTATCCGTATAGTTCCTTCTGTCCATAGAATTTTGTTCTCGAAGGAGTAACCCAAATAATAATGAAACTTTAGGATAAAATTGATGTAGGATAGAATTATTTGATTTTACTTTGGCATGCATATCTCATATTTGGGAGTAAAAGGCACAATAATTTCACTAAAAAATTTAATTTTTCGCAAGTTACGAAAATTGACACATCCTAATATATATACATGTGCATATAACACACACACACACACACACACACACACACATATATATATATATATATATATATATATATATTATAATATATATATACATGCATATATATACATATACACACGCACACACGCATATATGTATACATAAATATGTAAGTATACACACTATTTTTTTTTTATAAAGATAATATGAAAGAGGCAATCATAACGTCGAAGCAATCACCTATTCCGTCCTAATAACATTTTGAGCCTTATAGAACCTCTCAACCTTTGCCGCTGAGTCATGAATATTATATATAGTACTGCCTTATTCAGGAGGCAGAGGAAAACTACCGAAGATCATTTACAATTTTTATGACATTAACACTCGGGATTCCCCGACTTTCAAAAAAAAAAAAAAAAAAAAAAAAAAAAAAAAAAAAAAAAAAAATTTCCAGCATCTTAATCTCATTCTCTTTCCACCTGTTGCTGTTGAAGATTCGTCTGTCTCTTCTGGTATCTTTTATAAGGTCTCTTCCTTTTACGTGGAAACTCTTTAGACTTTCGGGACGTGAGACTGCTACTTGGCTCTCTTATTATTAATGAATATAGACACAAAAGCCTCCGAATGAAATCAATGTACAGAAGCGACTTTTGACAATGCACAATATTCACAATGTTTTTGTTATTGTTGGTAGGGGGAGGGGGGGGGGGGCGGCAGGAAGGCCTTTTGGAAAAGCCAAAAAGGTCTTAAATAGGTGATTCGCATTGAGTTACAGATACAGGAATTTTAGGATAGCATATTTATGATTTATTCATTAGAATGAAAATGTAAAAAATAAATAATGTACATGCTAAACAGTACAGAACAAATTATTCTTTCTAATAAAATATAGCGTATTCATTATAATTTTCGTTGGTGAAACAATGCAATATTTGACTGTAGATTATAGCTCTCGCCTCGAGTATGCTGGAAGCCGGGTCACGCCTTGTTCTTTCTTGCATGCATACATACATACATACTTATAAAAACGGAATCGTAATACTGACATAAATTACGGAACTAATGCAACAGTTCCTTTTGAAATGATTTATTTGAATCTTAAAATAAGTAATTTTTTTTTATTTCTCGTTTAGTAAAAAATGTCTGGAATTCCAGCCGTGGGCGGAGGAAGGAATTCACAGCAGAGTGATTGCATTTTAAACCAGCGGGAGACAAGGTCATCCCTCCCACCTCCCCCCACGTCGGCATTCGGCCTTTTATTTCGTCGCATCTTTTTTCTCCCACTCCAGAGGAGACGGGGAAGTGCTTCTATTATTACCACAGTCGTCAACTCTTGAGGCAAATTCGACTTTAGAGAAACAATGAAAAGATTCCCGAATGAGATGTATGGACGAATAAGTGAAAAATCACTGTTTCCTTTTTTAAAGCTTGCTATTGATTATAAAATTGGTATTGATAAATCTCGCGTCCATCACGCATCTTTAACAAAAGGAAATGCCTGTCATTTCACTCATTTTCCTTTTTTTTAAAGCTTGTTACTATTTTTTAAATTGGTATTTTCCATCGGGGAACAATATTCATCAAATACAATTTGCCAGTTTGCTGGCGTCCTTGGGAGAAACAAGAATATAAGTTAAAGGATTAAGGAAAAGAACACGCAGCGTGAGACACTGTCATCGTAGAGAGAACATGATTCAAGTTATCAGTATGCAAATTTGCTAAGTGCCCTTTTTCCCCAAAACATCGCATTGGAATCAATTTGACCTTCCGTGGCAGACTTTAATTAACTAATTGAGGAAGCGTTGATTCGCCAACTGTGACAAGGTTTACAAACACTCTGAGGACCTATCAGTGTCAGTACTCCAATTTCATACTGCCACTGGATTTCTTTATGATCATCTAATGTTCCTGAAAGCGAATGAAGTTTTGCACTTTATATATATATATATATATATATATATATATATATATATATATGTGTGTGTGTGTATATATATATATATATATATATATATATATATATATATATATATGTGTATATATATATATATATATATATATATATATATATATATATATATATATATATATATATATATGTGTGTGTGTGTGTGTGTGTGCGTGTGTGTATTGTAGTATTGTTCAGTACAATCCCATTGGTCAATCAAATAATATTTCGCACATTACTCGGTTTAAACTGTGTGGATATTGTCGATTTATCATTTATTATCATGTTATCTCATGTGTCGAGACTGTGTGTTATTGTCTCTACTTTATATATTGCATGTCTATGGCCTTGAGCTGAAATAAAATCTATTATTACTACTATTCTCGCTTATTTTTTCTTTTCCCTCGCCTATCTCTATGTCCTATTTGCTAATCCCCATGTGATGGCCTTGAGCTGAAATAAAAGCTATTATTATTATTATCATTATTATTATTATTGTACTTAGGAAGCAGACCCTCTCTCAAGCATACTTTATTAAAAGTAATGGCTACTTCAGCAGCATTACACTTGTAGAGATTCTTCTCTATTTTCCGAATAGCGGCTTTTCCGTGCTACTTAGACAGGCTAGTAGAGCGCCTATAGAGGTCATGATCAAATACAGTCTAAATTGGTGTATATATTTGAATTTTACAGATAAACTATGATACCATAATTATCAAAGTCATTAACGATATATATATATAATAATATTATATATATATATATATATATTAATATATATATATATATATATATATATATATATATTATATGTCTCTCTCTCTCTCTTTCTTGAAGCAAGCGAGCTTTCGTCTGGAGCTGCCAGACATCCTCGTTGCTGGGAAGCTGAGGGTGGACTGATCTTGAAGCGGTGTCCGTCCTCGTTTATATTTGGAGTTGACAGCAGGGGGTCTGCCCCATGCTGATCTACTATTGGCTGGTGGCGGTAGGTCTTCGTTTTCATTGGTGGCTTGAACCGGGTCTCAAGCCACTTTCCACGCGTTGATGGTTGCGATGCTGTAAGTCCTGCAGCCGCCTAGACCTCCTTAGCGGCGCGGTTACGTCGATGGGCGTTTCGCTACGCTGCGGACGTCACGGCTAACTTGATTATGGTTGGCTGCAGGAGTATCTCGTCGGGGGCGTTGTCTTCCGTGGAGTTGTCGTACTCGGTGGTGTCATTGTTGGTGGCAGGTCTTCTCATACTCGTAGGGAGGAGAAATTCTTCCTGCGTCGTATTTAGAGTAGGTTTCACTTGCTGGATGAGAAGCGCCTCCAGCAGGCGTAACCGACGGGCATCAGGGTCCTTCCCGATGATCTTCGTGTTTTGGATGATCACATCCCGGGAGATGGCCTCTTGATGTTTGGTGCGTGCGTGATTCTTGATAGGCCCCTCTTGGGCGTGGCAGGAGAGTCTCTTCGACAGGCGCATGGTAGTCATACTAACGTAGGCGCCTCTGCAACCGCGGACTGGGCATGTATACTGGTACACCACATGCGTCTGCTTCAGGGGGTCTCGTACCTGTGGAGAGGGGTTATTTTTTTTTTTTCATATAGGTCGCGCGTCCTCCGATTCGGGTAGTTGATAATTAGGTCGATATTTTTGGTGTCGTCGGTCGGGATACATTTTTCAGAAATAATTTTCTTAACTGAGTCCTCTTCTTCACGGTAATGAGAACTCATGAAGGCTTTATAATACAGCTTGATATTATCCTGGGGGCGGGGTTGCGGGCTCTCACTACCCGTACCATTTCTCCAGGCTGTACGGACTTCTCTGCTTATTGATTTATTTGAATACCCGTTATTTACGAGTACTTGGGAGGCGCGGTCGAGTTCCTGATGAGTGTCCCGCCAGGTCGAGCAGTGGGAGAGGGCTCTCCTGACGAAGGTCCTGACGGTCGTGCTTTTGAATCTGGCGGGGTACTCGCTGTCACCATTGAGGCAAAGTCCTAGGTTGGTTTTCTTTGTGTAGACGGAAGTACGGAGGCCGTCTTCCGTCTTACTCACAAGGACGTCGAGGAAGGGGAGCCGATCATCGGTGCTGTATTCAACCGTGTAATTCAGCACGCTGCACTGCTGAAATGCCTGACGGAGGGCTTCTACCTCATTCTCGACGTCGACTTGAACAAAGATGTCGTCGATATATCGTCCATATCTGCGGGGTTGCTGCATCGTAGCGAAGACTCGTTCCTCCACGGTTCCCATGTAAAATTTAGCGAAGAGTACCCCCAGTGGGGAGCCCATCGCTACGCCGTCCTTTTGGCGGTACATCTGGCCGCGGTGGGTGGAGAAAAGGGCCTTCTTCGTGCAGATCTCCAGCAGCGTACGGAGCGAGGCTTCGGGTATGTTGAGGGGCGCCGTCGACTGACTCCTGTAGACACGCTCAAGGATGATGTCAATGGTTTCGTCGACAGGCACGTTCGTAAACAGGGACTCTACGTCCAGCAAGGCGATAATCCCGGTGCCAGGGGCGTCCTTGATGACTTCTAGGAATTCTACTGACGACTGCAGGCTGTACCGACTCGGGACGTAGGGGGTCAAAATTTGTTTAAGACGTTTAGCCAAGGCGTAAGTAGGGGCGGGGCGCGTCTGGCTGATGATCAGCCGGAGGGGTTTCCTGTTTGTGAGTTTTTATGTTACCATATAGATAACCCAGGCTGTAGTCTCCTTGTATGGGCGGGAGGTGGACAGCGTTAGTCGCAGCATTCACTACACTGATGACCCCGTTGGCCTCCCTCTTGATGTCGTCTGTCGGGTTTCTTGTCAGGCGCTCGAACTTGCTCTCGTCGGACAAAATGGCATCCAGCTTCTCGTGGTATTCAGCAGTGTCAATCAAGACGAAGGCTGCCGTCTTGTCCGCGCGTCGCACCGTGATGTTCTCTTTCTCCTTCAGTTCCTTCGCCGCTTTGTTCTTCTTCATCTCCTTGGTGAGGATCCCACGGCTGGAGTGCGAGCCCCTCTCCGTAAGGGCTTCAGCAAGTAGGAGGGGTTGAAGGGCGTCGGTAGTTCTCACGATGCTCCGGGCTTCGAGCTGCTGGATGGAGTCGAGGAGCAACTCGATTTCGAGTCTCTTGTCGTGAGGTCTGGGTCTCGAAATGAAGTGGCAATTAAGACCCAGCTTCAGAAGGGCGTCTTGATCGGGGGTGGGGTCGTAGTCAGTAAGGTTAATATATCCTTGGGTTCGTTCAGGGACGCGGAGTTTGCCGCCGTTCAGGGAAATGAGCTTACGAAGGGCACCTCTCATCCGTTGCTTCATGTCGTCCTCCTGAAGGCGGGCGAGGCATCTCTCGATGTTCCCAGGGTGCATTAGTACATCTGCGGGGATTATCGAATTCGGTGTTGTCCAATCCATGACTACCTTCTTCTCGAAGGGCACCAGGACGTGCTGCTATAGGTTCCTCTCCTACTCCACTGGTGCCAGGGCTGCTTCTCACTCTCTCCCACTCCTGCCGCAGTCTCTTGGTCTCATTCTGGAGAGCACGCAGTTCGGTAGTCTTGATTACTATTTGCCGCTGTAGGAGGGATTTTCTAAAGCTCCTGGTGTCCTCATTATTTCTTGCTGACGGGTCGTGTAGCCGAATATTAGTGTACTTAGGAAGCAGACCCTCTCTCAAGCATACTTTATTAAAAGTAATGGCTACTTCAGCAGCATTACACTTGTAGAGATTCTTCTCTATTTTCCGAATAGCGGCTTTTTCCGTGCTACTTAGACAGGCTAGTAGAGCGCCTATAGAGGTCATGATCAAATACAGTCTAAATTGGTGTATATATTTGAATTTTACAGATAAACTATGATACCATAGTTATCAAAGTCATTAACGATATATATATATATATATATATATATATATATATATATATATATATATATATATACTATATATATATATATAT
>NC_087204.1:3632019-3637019 GCF_015104395.2 Macrobrachium nipponense
GAGGAATTAATTCATGAGATACATTTGATAATAAGGGATATTGTTGGACTAATATCTGATAGACTGAAATGTTCACGTTTCAAGTTAGCGATGAAATTTACATGCATGCATAAATGCACATCCACTTGCACACGCATACGCACGTACAATTTTATACACACATTATATATATATATATATATATATATATATATATATATATATATATATATATATATATATATATATATATAGAGAGAGAGAGACAGAGAGAGAGAGACGGAGAGAGAGAGAGAGAGAGAGAGAGAGAGAGAGAGGAGAGAATATATAAATAAATGTATGTATGTTTATATATATATATATATATATATATATATATATATATATATATATATATATAGATAGAGAGAGAGAGAGAGAGAGAGAGAGAGAGAGAGAGAGAGATTCTATTCCTGTTTTCCGGAATACAAATGCCAACATCCAATAATAATTATTCATATAAAAATTCCTGGAAACTCTTCACTCCTCTAGAACCAGCCAGCGTCGTAACAGATTGAAACGCCAATAACCGAACGAGGGCAAGAAAACCCGACAAAAGGAAATGTACGGAAAAATCACGTGCAATTCCTTCCACCCTCAGGTACGGTGGGTACGACGACGAAGAGGTCTTGTGATGCTTAACCAAGCAAAGAAATATTCCGTATCAATTTAGCTTTCCAGTATTCCCTGGAAGGTCTCTCTCTCTCTCAGGGTTTCCCTTTCAAAAGTCCGGGACTGGAAAAGAAATAGGAAAGCAGCGTGAGGTCGAGGAGCATGAGAATGTTCGTCCAGAGTAATGTGATGCCATTACCCTGGAAGTGCCCAAAATGTCCCCAGAAATCTTGACAGAGTCAGAAGTATTTATGGAACGAAAACAAACCAAGTTTCTTGTACATAACAAGTAATATTGCATTTGATTCCTATTTGAGATGATGCTACGCTATCTAACATCTAGTACACAAAGCCAGATTTCTAAGTTCCTAATTTTGCTGGATTTTTTTTAATTGTGGGGCGGCGGGTGGGGGGGGGGGCGGAGGCTAACATTTTTATCCGTTTCAATGAAACTGTAACGTTACTGCAGCTAGCGCTACCTCCCTACGGGGCAGAGAGAGAGAGAGAGAGAGAGAGAGAGAGAGAGAGAATTATTATTACATAACGTTTAATCTATTCATCTAAAGTAAAATCAACGTATAATTCATTCCATCTGAATACATCTGCATTTAGATTTGTAAGTACATAAGGAAAGATTTCGATAGGAAAATGAATCTCCATCCAGAAATGCGGTCTGATTTCCTGTACTACAATATGGAAATGTATTTCCTGGCTCTATATTTTCACGGCCTGTATTTTGAGAGACCATATTACATCATATTTATTGTGGAATATCACAACGATAAAAAAAAATTGACCCAGGAGAAAAAATTCGCGTTAAATGTATATTTTTGTGAGCTTATCGCAGAAAAATAAGAGTGACCTTACTCACTACATAGTTTTTGTAGTAATAAACATAAAGTCTATGAAACAGGTTTTGCAGTAATAAATAAAGTCTATGAAACAATCACAGTCATTTCTCATTAAATAATTTTCTTACGTTGATTAAGGCGGCGTCAACAAAGTACCCAAGATGTACACAAAGACGTGTTAAACATCGAAATTTGAACACTTTACCGTTTCAAGCTGTCGTTTTCACATTTTAACAAAGGCAAAGCGATGCAAATGAAGTCGCGTACACACTACTGCGCGTCTGCAGTTGTTTACTTTGTAAAACAAAGGAATATAAATCCATTTAATTCACGAAAAGGGACGAACGATTCTAAAACCCCACGTAGACTGGGATTTCCCAGTGACTAAGTTCTGAATCAGTTTTTGGTATTTTAGTGAATTCGGCGAACAGTTTAATGATGTATTTGCATCAAAGTGCGCTGGGTGAATACACTAAAAGATGTAAAAAAAATTATACTCCTCTGTCTTGCTATGTTAATGTGAAGTTTACCAAAATTCCGCAATAATTTCTTGTCCTGTTTTGCTGAACAACTGAAGAGCTGGCGGTCATAACTCATGGTTTTAGACAACATTATGCGTTTTACATAAAACTTCTGCTCATTTTAAACTCGTTTCGTTTTTATTTTACCCCTTCCAAAAATACATACATCAGCGCCATGCTTACAAAAATATCTACCGCAGATGAATCTTCGACTACTGGATTTACAGTAAACGATAACCATTCCTACCTTATTAATATAACATAAGCCATGCTGACAGATTTCCTCCTCCACTAGATACCGAATTATGTGTAATTTATAGCGGGTTTTCGCAGAGATTTTAAAACGGAAAATAACCCTTTGAAACGACTCCGGAGAAATTAACGAAGACTGTCACGGGAATCCATTTCTCTGACGTTAAATGAAATCACCTCCCTTCTGGAGAAGTGACACGTGCCAGAGACGTTGCCTTCACTTCTCTGATCGAGCAAAAATTGGGGATGAGATTAAGAGAGGAAAACGTTTCGCGTGTGTCATCTCGCTGATCACATTAGGAATTATATTAAATTACATCGGAAACATTTACTGACAGCTGATGTGGTATAAAAATAGGTATATGCACACACACACACATATTTATATAATATATGCAAAAGCTATGTACGATGCCGTACCTCTAAGTAAATGAGAATAGAATCCACAATGATGTAAAATCCTCATGTAGTTATATAAAATATAACTACATGCAACTACATATACTGCACAAGAAATATATATTTTATATGACCACATAAGGATTTGACATCATTGTTGATTATATCCCCTTATGTAGTATATATATATAATATATATATATATATATATATATATATATATATATATATATATATACAAATCAAGAAGCTTTTCACCGAAAAATGCAGTGGGTTCGGCCAGTTTCGATCCAATGACTACATTGAGCAGGATCAAATCCATGCACCAAGACTAACGAATTTTTATCTATTCTACCACAGATTGATAAGATTATCCCAAAAATGGTGAGGGAATTCGTGAATTTAAAAGGTATTTGTGGGAATAGAATAAAGGATGAAGGTCCCTACCGCCTTATGTGATATTCAACACTTTGCTGGGAAAATTTGTTGAAAGTAACTCAAAGAAGTTTCGTACCTTCATTTATTTTACAAGTCCTTTACTCTCTCTATCTCGCTACAAACACACACACACACACACACACACACACACACACACAATGATAAGATTGCGCACTTTGATGGTAATGATTAATGCGAGTGGACTTATCTGTCATTGCCAGAATATCAAGAAGAAATATATATAATATATATATTATATATATATATATATATATATATATAATATATTATATATATTATATATATATATATAAAGTGTCCAGAAGGAGTCCATGATACCAGATTTAAAAGGCCAAGTTTATTGCATATGATACGTTTCGCAAAACTGTGTGCATCATCAGTCTGTGAATAAAATACAAAGACATATTATAAACAATCATATAAAGTTAAAAGGAATTCACAATTTTAAAAATAAAGTCTAAAAAAGATTAAAAAGAGCAGTAAATAAAAAGAGAGACTACTAAAAACACCAACCGTCCATGATCAGAGGTGAAGATGGAATGAGTTACAGTTGGCAGAGAGAAGCGACGACAACTATGCCAGGTACAGAGGTGACGAGGACAAATTACCGTTTAATGAGGGCACCAGTCTTTTAATATATAACGACTCCAGCGTTGTTAGTTGGTCAGGATGTTTAACGTAATCAATTATTGTAAAATGTTATTTTTGAATTTCAGTCTTGCATATTATTGAGTGGTTTCTGATATTGGAAAATTCTGGTTGTTTTATCCTTTGACCTGTACGGAAGCTAAAGCCCAAATGGCTACAATATCTGACCCTCAGCAACCTCCGAGTCGATCCACCGTAAGAGCCCGGACATCCAGGGCATGTGAATTTATAAATAACGTTGGATCTCACGAAGGGCTGAAGGCGATCTTTAAAGTTAAAAAACGATCGAATAGTGCAAGGATTACTCGACACAAGCCTGACTTTAAGACAGAGAATTTCCTGTTCAATTATACGAGTGAGGTTTAAGATAATTTTTGAATCTGAAAAATACGGAACAGTAGCATAAAATATTTTCTTCGGTACATCAAAAGTAGTTGATGATGGATGCAAAAATTTGGAAAGTACCTTGTTGGTGATTTTATGTACTATATCTTGTGGAAATGAATTGGCTTTGAAAAATGTTTACTATGAAAGTAATTACGTTATGAAATATTTGCCATGGGGAAGAATATTTGAGAGCTCTATTAATCAGCGTATAGATGGTGTTGAGTTTAAATGAGTATTGGCAAGAGCTATAAAGGTTATTGGTTAATCCCGTATAAGTCCGTTTTCTGTATACTGCCGTGATGAATTCTGAGTTGTTTTTCGTTACCTTAATATCAAGATATGGAAGGCTGCCCTCGCTCTCTACCTCCATAGTAAAATTAATCGGAGAATGAGCGTTATTAATGAATTACCACTAATAGCGTCAATAACAGCGCACCATAAATATGTGAAAAAATATTACCCCAATATTCTCTCTCTCTCTTTCTCTCTCTCTCTCTCTAACACACACGCACACACACACACACAACATATACAAGCGATAAATACTGAGATAATAACATTTTTTACATATACAATTTCTTTCAACGCTTTTATATATCTATTATACATATGAGGTTCTCTTATTTAATTTAGCTTTCCTATTTCATACTGTATTTACCTGTCCTATAATTGAGACAAAGAAGATATAAAATATAAGCCTTCAAAAGTGACAAAATGTTATAATCGTAATGGAATCTCCACTTTGCTGCAAAAGATTGAGGCAATCAAGGGAGGAATTTTTGAATTCACTCGTCATGGTTAACGAATGACTTGCGGGAGGTTTAAACAAAAGCTTGCCTTTTTTCCAGCGCAA
>NC_087204.1:3642019-3644519 GCF_015104395.2 Macrobrachium nipponense
TACTTAAGAACTTGACATTTATATATATCCTACTCAGGAAGAGTTCTTCATTTATATATAGATCACTTAGGAAGATTTTTACTGTTATATATATCCCATTTAGGAAGAACTTTGCATTTATAGTATATATATCCCACAGGAAGAACTTTGCATTTACATATATCCCATTTAAAAACTTTGCATTTATATATATCTACTTAAGAAATTTGCATTTATATATATCCCACTCAGGAAGAGCTTTGCATTTCTATATATCCCATTTAAGAACTTTGCATTTATATATATGCTCACTCTTTATTCCTCGTCTCTATTTCATTAAAATGAGAGTATTCCTTCTTTTTTCGATTTTTTCTCTATAATCCTCGAAATAACTTTCTCCTGGCTGTCAGTCAGTTATTTTTTTTAACTCAAGTGCATGAAAAAACATAGGTCGCATTACGTACTGTCTTTTCTTTTAGTTGGGATTTCTAAATGGCCATCTCCTTTAAGAGGGAGAAAAATAAATGACAGGATATTCAACGAAGCCAGTTAGACTTACAATTTATTTTATAAGACCTGGATTTACCGTTTCTCTCTTCGCTCAATACTGACGGTCCAGTGATCTTCGTTCAGGTGACTGACTGAAATGTCCCACGGAAGATGATACAACGAGCTCTAATCTTTTTTCGCACAATTTGCCTTCATCGAATCTCAGTGAAGAGAGAACACTGCCTTAGTTTATAGTATATAAACCGAGACTTTTTTCCGCTATAACAAAATAATTTCAATAAAATGGCGAACAAGACTGTTGGAAGTGATGGTGGAACTAAATGAAGTATACCAGTGAAAAATCTCTCTCTCTCTTCTCTCTCTCTCTCCTCTCTCTCTCTCTCTCTCTCTCTCTCTATATATATATATATATATATATACTATATATTATCGAACAAGTAAATGCACGAGCATACATTAATAACTTACTACACGTAACACTCCTCAAAAGGGCACGCCCACAGAGAGAGAGAGAGAGAGAGAGAGAGAGAGAGAGAGAGAGAGAGAGAGAGGAGGGGCGTGAAGCAGGAGAAGAGCTATCCTTACTAGGTGAGAGAGAGTTGATTAGTCCTCTCGAGTCATCACTAGACTGACTGTCGCTATTCGACTGTGATTCCCTCCCGATAGGACGATTGCTAAGAAGATCGTCTACTCCATAACCGGAATCTGTAATTAAGAAATACGGGCCGGTTATAACATGATTACTTTTAAACGTAAAACACTTTATATTTTAGTAGTAAAATCTACGTAGCTGGAATTAAGCAATTGTGTATCCTTGCTTCAGTTCTACTTCCAGTTGAAAGGATCAACACCTTCAATTTCGAATTCGCCTACTCAGAACACTGATATATTGACATCGTAGACTAAACATACCATAAAGCTTGAAATAACAGTAAAAAATAAAAAAAAGGTAATATATATATATATATATATATATATATATATATATATATATATATATATATGCTTAAAAAATCACAGTAGATGCACGTGACTTCATTAAATAAGCGAATTCCACAGGAAAGAATCCAAGTAATGACGAAAATCTCTTGAATTTCTGTCTATCATTTTCCTGTGGTATTCGCTTATATATATATATATATATATATATATAATATATATATATATATATATATATTATATATATATATATATATATATATATATATATTTAGATGCTCTTAAACTTGAAAACTGAAATCAATAAGACTTTGCAACACCCCAAATATTCACTGAAGTACGTTTAGGAATCTCACTTGCATAGAACTATTAACAAATGCCAGAACAGCTTTGTAAGTATGAGAGGACCTTTCTTTATCTTTGCAACACATAGCTGCAACATTAAATTGCAAGGAATAATAGAGCTGAAAATGGAAATGGCTGGAAAATCGTCCCCCACCAACGCAACAACCACGATTCCAGTAAAGTTACCGAATGGTACTTCTATTCAATACTTCCAGAAGCTGTTGTCGAAGAGGTTTTTGGAGTGTTGTCTGAGAGAGAGAGAGAGAGCATACACACGCAAAATCAGTCGTTTCATACCACCACTAGAACATTTCATCACAACATCTTCTGATAAAGAACTGTAAACCAAACATAGAGAATTCCAGTGAATCAAATAATGGAAACTTTGAACAGCAAATCAATTGAAATGGCAGAATAATAAGTACTAAACCTCAATGACTGAATGCTTTCCCGCAGTCAATCAAAATTTCCATTCTCGAAACAGCTTATTCCATTGCTTTTCATTGGTTTGTTTATTTTTTCGACTAAAATATTTATTGGTGTTTTGTTATTTACGCCGTCAGTATCGTCAATGAAGCATGGTACCTTTTTTAGAATCTTAATCTTCTATTTTTATAATATTTTTATTAACATTATTATTTTTATCCATATTTTTGGTTTACGTCCTACTTATATTTGATCAACTTTACATGAGAGAGAGAGAGAGAGAGAGAGAGAGAGAGAGAGA
>NC_087204.1:3654519-3664271 GCF_015104395.2 Macrobrachium nipponense
ATGCAATTTCTTCTGTTAAAGCCATGTGAAGTATAATCACAGACTGACGGTGAATTTGAGAGGCTTTATTCTTTGGGAATTATTTGTAAATTGGAAAAATTGGAATGACTTACAACGATTCCATCACACAGGATGCGCTCTGTGTTAGAAAAGTAGACAAATCCATACCCTACTGAAATAACTGAGCCGCTTTGGTAGTAAGCTCGTAAAGATTGAGAGAGAGAGAGAGAGAGAGAGAGAGAGAGAGAGAGAGAGAGAGAGAGAGAGAGAGAGAGATTCTGACCCACCCGGCATAAAATTTATATCGTTGTAAGTATTTTTATTCTATAAAATGCTATTAACTTGTACGAGAGCCTGGAATTTGATAAGTGTGAAATTGAAACTACTACCCTTCAAAAAAAAAAAAAAAAAAAAAAAAAAAAAAAAAAAAAAAACCTTCGACCGTTTCTGGAAAATTCAATATAGTAAGATATTTTCATAATGGTAAAAACATTCTTGTTTTTATGATACGAGAATTAGCTCAGGTCTGAAGAACGTCAAGCGGATAGTTGTTACGGTTATTAATTCTTAAAGGCCAATATAGCGAAACTGTTTTAAACGTCACAATGTTATTTGAAAAACAGAAGAAAGAAAAGAGAAGTTACGTTTATCGAAGATTGCTTTCAAAGACGAGTCTGGGTAATCCAAGCGAGATGAAACTAAAATATTTCCAAGAACTTTTCCAATAACGAACCTTGGCAGATTAACTTTGCGGCTTTATTATAAATGTTGGCTGAAGTTTCTGAAGTAACGAAACCTGGAAATTATATTACTGGAATGAAAAGTAAAAATGTAAACGTCCCACAGCAGAGAACAGTTTTGCTGCTGGACTGTGTACACATAATCGTTTTGCACGCACATACATACACAAATTTGAAGTTGGCTATACAAGAACTCAGTGATGACTATATGAAGACGTTCAACATACGATATATATTCTGAATTATAAGTGGAAACAAAATAACTGCATAGATATTATTGCCTCTAAATTGAGTGCATCAAATAAATCAAAACGTGATAAAATCTACGGAAAGGGCCCGTTGTTTCACTAACGAAAATGAAAAAGATACTATATATTTTATTAGAAATAATTTTTCTGTACTGTTCAATGCGTACATTGTTAATATTTTACATTTTCATTCTAATAAATAAATCATAAATGTCCTATCCTAAAATTCCTGTAACGTTAACTCAACGCGAAACACCTTTTCAGACTTTTCTTACGACCTCGCCTTCCCGAACGACAACAATGTAATTTGTAGGATTACTCCCCAAGTAAGCAAAAAGTGAAAATGAGCTGAGGAACGCAGCTGAGAAAGAACAGAAGTCAGTGAGGAGATGCTCCTCCTTTTTAACCAGTTCCTCATCAACTCGTCAAGTCTCCTGGCGTCTCCAAATCTCGTCATTTTATGGAAAAAAGCAACGTGCCTTTTAGAGGGGAAGTGAGATTACCCTTGAAGGAGAGAGCTCTCTTATCGAATTCATCCCTGCGCGATGTAGTCATCCACTTATGGGAGCAACTAATCTCCAAAGATTCCCAAGTAGAGGATTAAACTTTTTTTTTTTTTATTGTAAATGAGTTTGCGTGGAGAGTTCAACTAAGTTTTTGTCCCCTGAAGAGGATCATGAACTTTCGTCTTTGGAGGGCTATCTGAAGGCTTTCCGATGATGGAACAGTATGGTATAAGTTCTTTGGGTTGGTACGATGGTGTATTAAAGTTCATCTCGATTGTGGAAAGGGAAAATGGTGATCTTTTTGGTCATAGGATGAGATACTAAATTCCGAGCGAGGTTAATATGATACTCGGGGCGTTGTATTGGTAAGGGAATTAGTTAACACAAGTTATTTCATTAATAGGGCTGGTCATTGAGTATTTATTCTTTGAAGTAATAAAAACAAAACAAAACCTACATCTATAGCCAGTGAACTTTTAATCTTTATCTGTATTCATCATTAATTTATTTAATTCTATTCCTCTACTTGATAATACCTTGAGTAATAAACACCCTATAAAAATGTGTCTCTGAAGCCAAACTCCCGATAGCATTGCGCTAGATTCTTATACCGAGAAATTACTCAAAATTCCCTGCAAAAAGGAATTGGAACTTCCTCCTTGAAGTTGTTAAATATGCGCCGTTATTCTGCAAAATAAATAGATAAATGAATAATAATAATAAGAAATAAATAACTATACTCAAAATCCTTTGCAATAAGGCAGTAGAACTGAAGTACTGCTTGAAGTTTCTAAATATCTCAAGATAAAATTTGGAATTGCGACATATGCAAAAAAAAAAAAAAAAAAAAAAAAAAATAATAATAAATAATAATACTAATAAGTAAAAAGAGAAACAAAAACCTATACATTTAAAAGATCAATCAACGAATACTAATGTATATACGTCCGTTGTGTGTGTGGTGTGTGTGAGAGAGAGAGAGAGAGAGAGAGAGTTAGAGGGTTAAACACCTCTGGTTCTTTCCACCCTTTCTGGAATAAACGACATCTGAAGGTGCTGCATTGCACTTCGGTACCGGGTAAGGACCCTTGCAAGAGCAACAACATCTGTTGCAAGCGCATTAATTCGAGTCTCTGAAATGGGTCTCTAGCTCCTAGAACGTCGACATCCTGCTTAGGGGAGAGAGAGAGAGAGAGAGAGAGAGAGAGAGAGAGAGAGAGAGAGAGAGCACAGTAGCACTTCCTGTAAGTGATAAGCACACTAATACCATCGTCTTGATCAACGTAATTTTACTGTTAACTTAAAAGTAATATCTAAATATTGAATCATAATCTGTCACATCACTTGGGAATCCATTCAACCTTTACTGATTGATAAATATATATACAAGTCTTTGTTTAAACGTTCCTGTTCTCTTGTATTCAGACGTTCCTTTATTCGTTAATCTATCATGTCATCTCCATCTCCTCTATCCCCTCCCCCCGGCTCTCTCTCTCCTCTCATTCTTTCTTTCGTGCAATATCTACCATGTCAAAGCTCTTTGATACTCTTTATGGGGACCCTTCTCCATTCATCCCTCGATGTTTACTGTTTATTCCCTCTTTGTTGCTGTTTATATGTTTCCTCCTTTAAACCTCTCTTTTGCTTCCCTTTCCCCTCTCAGCATTCCGTCACATTTTACCTGCTTTGATACAGTTGCTGGTTGCAAATTTGATACACGCGTTGGTTAAATACTAAAGTTCTAGGAGCGGGTGTCTATTTCGTCCTTTGTTTAGTACGATTTGTATTTCATACACAGTACACACACACAACAGACACACACACACACACACACACACACATATATATATATATAAAGTTATATGCCACGAAGGTAAAATAATCAAAGGAGTATCCGCGAGATCTTTCGACGTTCAAACGTCTTTACTTGGAAGTTCCATCTCAGAGGATTCGAAAGTATGGGAAGTTTTGATTAGGTGTTTCCGTTCTGATACGTTTTGCATACTATATATATCTTGAACAAATATCAAAGGAAGGAGAAAATTGTTTTTATATAATATTAAAAGATTAATGTTGTTCGTACATACACTATATTATATATATATATATATATATATATATATATATATATATATCATATATATATATATATATATATATATATATATATATATATATATATATATATATATATAAAAACAATTTTCTCCTTCCTTAGACATTTGTTCAAGATATAGTATGCAAAACGTATCAAAACGGACACACCTAAATCAAAACTTCCATTCTTTCGAATCCCCTGAGATGGAACTTCACATTTCTTGGACACGTGTCGCCAGCGACCTCGAAAGTCACAGGTGATCGCACCGACAGGTGCTGTATGATGCTGAAGAGGTGCCAGATAGCGCTGGGTGCTTGCAGACCCAGGGGCTTATTAATCGAATATATTTCACAACTGCGAAACTAGACCAACGCGTGCGTCAAATTTGCAACTTGCAAATCATATAAATACGCTATATTTTATTAGAAATAATTGTTCTGTACTGTTTAATATGCACATTATTTATTTTTTACATTTCTATTTTCATAAATAAATAATAAACATGCTAACCTACAATTCCTGTATCGTTTACTCAACGTCCAAACACCTTTTTCAGACCTTTTTAAGTTCTTCCATGAACCTTTCCTAACCGCCCAAGAAGAGGAACAACAATAATAACAACAACAAAGTATAGTTTGCAGGCTTCCTCCCCGAGTAGCTTCAATGAGAAAAATAAGGTGTATATCTCAGCTCAAACATAACTGAGGAATTTCCCATTTTCCTTCAATAGTGAAGACTTGTTAAGATCCTTAGCAAGATACCGTCCACCTGCCTCACCGTTTTAATCTCCATTTCTCCAACGAGGTCGCATATGGGGCCGCTTGGCTTAATTTGATTAATAAGAGGGCGTTCCCGCCTTCCCTCAATTAGCGAGGGGGGGGGGGAATTCGGCTACTTTACTCTGTTTCTTTTAAGGTAATTAATTATTTTTAATAAATGTTTTTAGAGGAATAAGGCATGGACTCTTTGGAAGATATTTGAAAAAATAAATAAAAACTAATTCAGTTTAACTGGAATTCTGACCTAATTCTGAAACATTGGTTGGAATGGAATATAGAGTTTAGGCCAAAGGCCAAACGCTGGGACCTATGAGGTCATTCAGCGCTGATAGGGAAACAGAGATTAAAAGGTTACAGAGGCGTAACAGGAGGAAAACCTCAAAGCTGCTGCACTATTGAAAAATTGTTAGGAGAGGGTGGATAGCAAGATGGAATAAAGGTAATATGAATGGAGGTACAGTAAAAGGAACGAAAGGAGTTGCAGGTAGGGACGCTGCAGAGAACGTTTAGTAATGCCTAGAGTGCACCCCGTGAGGTACACTGACGGCATCTACCCCCCAGCGGAGAAAAAAAGCATTAGTTGGTAACGATAGAAAATAATTATATTATTTATCCAAATTTTTAACCAGCTTCTATTGTGATAACCTTTCTATCAAGCACTGATCATCACGAAGCTTATATAAGATAGCCACTGTTAATATGGTGACTGGTTCCGTTCAATTCTCTAACATCCAAGTTTATGAGAAAAAGCATAACGTTTCACACCAACATAAACGTTATGAACTTTGATGTCACGTTGCTTTTAACGCACCACAGGGGAAGAAAAAAAAAATGCTTTGATTGTTCAAATGAGTGGGTATGACAACGCCGCTTTATGTATAATATTAGCAGAAATGGTATACTGACGTATCTCCAGAGCGATATACGAAAGACTATTACGACCAAGTGGGAGGTGACAATAGTGTCTTCCTGTTGCGTTTACCTGAAAAGCGACATTGCAATACTACGAGTCTCCATGAGGCTGGGAATACAATTCAGAAAAACGGAAAAGGGAATATTGTGTCTTCATTGCACGTGCACAAATAATGTTATACACTTGGGCATAATTATGAAAATTAAAGTGTCTTTATTATCGCATACAATTTGGCAAGATAATAGCAATAAATGAACAAACTGTTCTGCTATATATATATATCTATATACATATATATATATATATATATATATATATATCATTGTATGAGATAATAAAGACGCATTAATTTCATAAGTTATGTCCCATGGGTATAACATTATTTGTGCACATGCAAGAAAGACACAATATTCCCTTTTACGCTTTTTGAATTGTATTCCCAGCCTCATGGAGACATTATTCTATATATATATATATATATATATATATATATATATATATATTATATATATATATATATATATATATATATATATATATATATATATATATATATATATATATATATATATATATATATATATACTATATATATATATATATATATATATATATATATATCTATTATATCTATATATATATATATATATATATATATATATATATATATATATATATAATATATATATATATATAGATATAGTATATATATATATATATATATATATATATATATATATATATATATATATATATAATATATATATAATAGAAGGACCTCATTCAAACTGGACAAATAACTCCACTAGACACATCCAGTTGAATTAGGACCTTTTAGTAATTGCACCATTGCAAAGAACAATTGAGTATGCGAAAAAACTATATATATAATATATAATTTATAAAACCTATATATTGCAACATGAATGCATTTTAAACACGACGAAATAAATAATGAGACTTCATAAAATTCAAATGAAATAAAAACTCTCTCTCTCTCTCTCTCTCTCTCTCTCTCTCTCTCTCTCTCTCTCTCTCGTCTCTCTCTGAACAGTGCCGAACCTCCTATTTAAAAACCAATGAATTATGAAAAGAATCCCAACTTTCATTTACTTAGTTCTCTCTCTCTCTCTCTCTCTCTCTCTCTCTCTCTCTCTCTCTCTCTCTCTCTCTCTCTAATTTTTTTTTTCAGATCGATGACATTCTTTTTCCGGCTCTAATGCCCAAATCTCATGGTAACGCCTTTCCTTTTTAGAGAATCTGGGATATGGAAAATGATTTTCTGGATTTAAAAAAAAAATTATATATATATAATTTTTTTCAAATCTTGCTTTAAGTACTTTTTCCCGCGTGCACCCCTTCTTGCTAATGCTAATTTTTTCTACTTTTCATTCCTACGTTCTTTTATCATATTCCTTTCCTCGTGAATTTCCAGTGCTTAGTTATTTATGGCATTTTTCAGTTTTAACTGGAGGCTAGTCAAAGAGAGCACGCATCAAGGCTAGTCTGAGAGAGCAGGTAACACTGAGGCCAATCAAAGAGAGCACGCATCTAGGCTAGTCACAGAGAGCACGTATCAAGGCCAGTCAAAGAGAGAGCACGTATCATTGAGACCAGTCAGAGAGAGCACGTATCAAGGCCAGTCAGAGAGAGAGCACGTATAATTGAGACCAGTCATAGAGAGCACGTAACATTGGGGCCAGTCAAAGAGAGCAACTATCAAGGCCAGTCAGAGAGAGCACGTATCAAGGCCAGTCAAAGAGAGAGCACGTATCATTGGGGCCAGTCAAAGAGAGCACGCATCGAGGCCAGTCAGAGAGAGCACGTATCAAGGCCAGTCAAAGAGAGAGCACGTAACATTGGGGCCAATCAAAGAGAGCACGCATCGAGGCCAGTCAGAGAGAGCACGTATCACTGAGGTCACTATACAACTCGGGAATTGGTTTCCCGGTAAGGTAATTGTTAAGGATTCCACGATTTCTTTTTCCCGCTAGATGGACAGACAGAATATTAGGTTAAGGGCAGGAAATCAATAGGATTGGCAGAGACGATAATGGAGGCTTAATTGGTAATAAGAGATGCAACAACGAAGGGAACACAGACAAAAAGGGTAATTACTGGACAGAAGGGGGATCAAGTGAGACGAAGAGAAAGTCGCCGGGAAAAATAAGAATTATAACTCAACCTCCACAGAAACAGAAGAATGCGTTGCTGTTCTGATGAGGTCTAGTGTATTCTTATGATGAAATTAATTAAGAGTATTTTTGGATTGTGCATTTCAAAGACGTTAAAAGAAACTGGTTTATATATATATATATGTATATATATATATATATATATATATATATAATATATGAATAATTATCACATCGAACCGTGATTCATTCGAGCTACAAATGTCCTTTAATATCTAAATTAGCTCTACCTCGGAATTAATATTTTATTTTTTATATATGTACCGACGGGAAATTTTTTAGTTGATAATAATTTCGTCCCCACACGGGATCGAACCACCATCCAAGTGGACGGGAACGAAATCAGGACAGATAGTGACGCTATCAATTCAGCCACAGAGACGCTATAAGTTTATATCGATTCTAACCTTACAAATCACCCTCGAACTCGGTGTTTTTCGTAATTAGAATCGATATGAAACCCCGTCTACATGTTAGCCAATTCGAGCGTTTGACCCACGTAGCCTTTTGTTATGAATAATTATCACATCGAACCGTGATTCATTTATATATCATTCGAGCTACAAATGTCCTTTAATATCTAAATTTGCTCTACCTAGGAATTGATATATTTTCATATATGTACCGAAGGGGAATTTTTTTGTTGATAATAATTTCGTCCCCCATGGGATCGAACCACCGTCCAAGTGGACGGAACGAAATCAGAATCCAAAAATACTCTTAACTAATTTCATCATAACAATACACTAGACCTCATCAGTATAATACAAATATATCTGTATATAATATACATACATACATACATACATATATAATATATATATATATATATATATATATATATATTATCATATATCATATATATATATATATATTATATATATATATATATATATATATATATAGATATATATATAAATATATATATATATATATATATATATATATATATATATATATTATATATATTATATATATTATATATATATACAGAAAGGAAGAGAGACAAACGTAAAAATCTGGACATCAATATGAAGGTGAATGAATATGCAAAGAGACAATTAGTATTGAGAATTACTTTAGCCATCTGAAGTAGATTATTCATTAAATAAATAAATAAAGGAACGCGGGAATGTTGAAGGGGGAAAGCTTTTCTTTTATTTATTTACTATTATTATTTTCTTTTTGACTGAAGTTGTTACCGAATTTTTGGTCTAATCACTGCACCGTCAGCTACGGTGAATTCATAATTATTATAGATCACCTAGTATCTCATTTCACTATGTAAGTCGATCCTTAAGAGCTCCCCTGATACTTCCTTTGTCAAAATAACCGATCTAATTAAAGCGCAGTTCGTAGGAGCGATTACATCCGCGAGGTAATTGCCTTACATAACGGCTAGCTTTAAAGATGGCAATATTATACCTTCATATTCTCAGCTTTATTTATTCAGCCACTTTAAGACATTGTGCATAAAAGGTATCTATTTACCTACACGCAAACGCACCGACATATTTATGTACACACGTACACACACACACTTATATATATATATATATATATATATATATATATATATATATATATATATATATATATATATATATATATATATATATAAATATATATATATATATATATATATATAGATATATATATCCATAAGTGTGTATACATACACATCCATGACGAATCCTAAACTAAGATTTTGCCCTTTACTTTTTATGAGGCTGAATTGGTCCTATGCAGACCACTGGGTTGTTAAACTTATCCCCGTTAGTTATTCTGTCATATAACACCAAAAGGATAAACAACAGGAATGAAATGATATTTGATATAGTGACACAAATCAATAAATATGTTTGATTCTATTGGTAGTACGTGTATCTGAATTGCTCGCACCTTACCTTTTGCCTGCTATGCGGCCTCCTCATTAGTTTTGAGAATTTTGTTCACAACTGAATTCCCCTTCCTATGTTTTCAAATGATCTTCTCCGTCTCTTCATTGTGAAATGTTTCAAGCACGTTTTCAAAAGTATTAAAATCTTTCCTTCGCTTCGCAGTGCTGCTATATTAGATTTTTGTATCAAAAAAAGGCTTGTCTCGTTTAACAATTTCAAAAATCATCTACAAGCTTCTGGCACTGTCATGTTCCTGCGCGCCAGTTTACAACCACTGAGAGCACCAGAACACACAAGAAGGGAAGAATGAAAGTAAGCACCCACTATAATATGACAGTAATAAGCACCCACTTTATCATAACAGTCTGCTAC
>NC_087204.1:3664771-3677271 GCF_015104395.2 Macrobrachium nipponense
GGTACAATTCGAGTATTTGGGATAATTGCTAAGCTTTTCATTTTTAGAGTGAAATATTTAAACAATAGAAAACTAAAGTTTTCTATTTCCTCTCTGCTTTCCCTTTCCCTTTGACTTGCATTTATCTATTCGTTTTTATTCTTTAATAATATCGCTCATTCTCATTAGAAAGCTTCAGTGTCTACCTCCAGAGATTATTTATTCGAGAGAGAGAGAGAGAGAGAGAGAGAGAGAGAGAGAGAGAGAGAGAGAGAGAGAGAGAGAATTATTCTTCTGATTTTTACACATTGCAGAACCTATAATCGTGGAATTAAAATGATAATTCTAGTTACTTCATTCCCTTACATGACTCCGTCATCAGGACAAATGCAAAAATAATAAAACCATTTAAATGTCTGGCATTGCAGATCGTCTTCTTATTAAAAAACTCTTTGTAATTGTTATCGAATAGATAATATATCTCTGATCATTTTTCTATAGATAATATATCTCTGATTATTTTTATTAGTATTTTATTATAGTGGGAGAATTGATATTCACAGTATGTAATATCAATAACAGAGAAAAATGATGAGGAAAAAAGGAAAAAAGGAAAGCAACGCGCGCGCGCGTGTGTATGGGTGAGAGAGAGAGAGAGAAGAGAGAGAGAGATGGAGAGAGAGAGAGAGAGAGAGAGAGAGAGAGAGAGAGAGAGAGTGTAAGGCGTGCGGCAATATTAGATCAAATTCGCGTCCTGCATCGATATATATATAGTATATATATATATATATATATATATATATATATATAACAAGGCAACATCGTAAATTACTAACCTCGCCACAAATAAAAAGAAAAGCAATAACGCGAAAGCCGATCGGAAGTTGTATAAATGGGAATGTGTGTGTGTGTTTTTTATTTTACATAAATATTAGGGGGACGCAAAATATGCAGAAACCATTTTAGGAAGAAAATATGGCTTGATATTTTTCTGAATCAGAATGAGATTTTCGTTGTTCTACAGTTCCTTACAAACCCTCTCATGGAACATTTATGGGGGTAAACTAAGGTGTATTTTGAAAAAAAAAATTAAATACAGAATTTAAAAAAATAAAGTAATAAAATGTACGTGCACATCTAAACCCGAGCCCCCCCCCTCCCCCCCCCCCCCCCCCCCCCCCCCCCCCCCCCCCACCCCCCCCCCCACAAAATAATTTTCTCATTTTGAACAGATCAAACTTAAGAAATTTATCAAGGGACTACAAAGAAGAATTTATAGAACATAGAATTCTACATTTAAACTAAAATTCTGCGTGAACGTTTTTTCAGAGTTATAAAGTGAATAGAGAGAAAGAAAAGTTTACAGAATATCACAAATAATAGAATGGCTTTGTGTCCCTACCCAGAAAAATGGAGAGGATAAGTTATTGGGGACGAGGGGGGATTTGCCCTTATGGTTTTATCGCCTTTGGTTTTAGGCCAGATGGTTGAAAAATATATTGAACGAGAGGAAACAAGTCGAAAAAAGAAATACCGTCTCGGCAAAGGATGATTTTAAAGTGATAGTGTTCAAACATTTTATTTAATGATAGTTTTGAAGAATATATATGCAAATTTATTTATTTATTTATTTATATATTATTATTATTATTATTATTATATTATTATTATTATTATTATTATTATTATTATTATTATTATAGAACACAATATTTGTGTTCTATTATCTGCTTCTCAGAAGGTCATAGCAGGGACTATTGTAAGCTAAAAAAAAAGATAAAAAAAAACAGCACTGTATAAATACTTTGTGTGTGAAAATGTGTATATAACAAACGGTAAACAGAAACATAAATTTCATTTCCTATCATCATTATAATTTTTTGGTTTTTTGCTTTATTTTCATTTTTCTTGATTTTTCTTTTTCTCGCGAACAATTCCTCCCACCTTTCAAGGAACGGTCTTACGTATGACATTGAATTCCATACACAAATGTACAAGAAAACAGAACAAACGGTATAAGGCCCATCTTTGTTAGGTAGAAAATCAGCGACTTGACTCAGCTAATTAGATTTCGCACAACGTCTTCGTCCATTGTGACGGGAATAAAGGTTCGTTCCCTTTGAGCTAAAATAAGGGTTCGTTACGTGGGTCGAGTCTCTAAACGGAGATCATTAGCAGGAAACTTATCTCACGGCTTTGTTTCGGAATCGGCTCCATTCTGTGTGTCAGGTGGATACTTGGGTGCGTGAATAAACGGATATTGCATTTTAAAACGTCTTAGCTTCACTCGCCATTCAAGACGGGAGAAATAAGGGTTTCGTTCAAGATGATGACATCAATTATAATCAGAATAGTTGCATTCGACATCGCTTTGAAATCGTAATTGTTATCAATAGATTTGTGATTTCCACATAAAGCTTCATAACACTTCACAATTTTTTTTCACCTTAACCTTACTTAAAAAAAATCACACACCTAGATCCTCTTTTTACTCATTCTTTCATCACCTCTCTCTCTCTCTCCTAGCTTTTTAGCTTTTTATCTCGAGCTGCTGAATATATCACGCTAATGGTCAGAGTCTCAGACATAATCGAGTTCCCGTCAGTTCTCGTCACCCTCAGGGGTCCTCTTATGCAAACGACTCGCGCTCCTCCATAGATGCCAAGGATGTCGAAGATTAGGCTTTTAGTCTGGATATCAGTTCATCTGGCATCTATAGTAGATTCACATCACCCGTGCATCTGATGTCTAGGCCAGTCCCTTACAACGCTGCTGATTGGCTGTTGATAGGCCAATCACAGGGCTGGAAACTCTCAGTCTCTCTCGAGAGAGTTCACATAGGCAGGATACATGTTCCACCTCTCCTAAGTATCCCTTAGGAGAGGTGGAACATACATCCTGCCTATGTGAACTCTCTTGGGAGAGGCTGAGAGTTTCCAGCCCTTTGATTGGCTTAACAACAGCCAATCAGGGACGTCGTAAGGGACTGGCCTAGACATCAGATGCACGGGTGATGTGAATCTTCTATAGTAATAATATCATACCAATACATTTACATTCATTCATGCCTACACATTTCTCCGTAGAGATTCGACGAAGGCAAGAGACCATAAAACAAGACAGGGTAGCACTGGAACATATAATCCTGGAGCGCCATTGAGGTAAAAGGTAGAAAACAAAGCATTGCTGTTCCTATCCGACGAGTTGACTGCCTTTAGACAAGGGGTTTTCCTTACCAGGAAGTCTTTCGGGATTCAACTGGGTCTTGGTGTCAAGCGGTGCATTTTATCTTCTCTCGTCTGTAGTAGTCTGAGAGTTACCACTTTGGAGTAGAAAACTTTGTTATGCATTTTTGTCCTTTTTGTGTCTCTTAAGTCACGCGCTATCTAACATCCGATTTGGTTTTGGCTTGTGATGTTCGCATTTCAGTTTTAAAAGGCGAACGTTATAACTTGTCGAAATACAAATTTCATTCTCGGATTATGGGAAATTCTAAAAAATATATAAAAAAAAATCTTAACAAAGTTTCATGAAACAGAACATAAATAGCACTGGGTAATGGAAAGCCACCTTCCATATAAATTATCAGTATAAGACAATATAACATTAACTAGTCAAAATATTAATAATAAACTATGAGAGATCATTTGCTTTGCATCGAAGTGGTAATCAGTGGAAAATCTTTTTTTCGAGTGCTCACGTATGCTACAACGACACTAATAACCTACCTATCTTCCCCAGGTGATCAATTGATTAAACGAATAACCTCCAGCACCTCCGCCTTTCCGATCGAGCGGTTAATTGAATCGAGTCACTTTCCACGATTGTAAGAGGCTGAGGATGTTGGCGATGGCGTACCTCCTCCTCCTCCTCCTCATTCATTAGCCTCGACTGAGTCTGCATCTCGTAAAAACCATCGGAATGTTAACCTCTTTCGCGTAATAAGAGGGGGAAAAGTGGGAGGGAAGTCTTGCTTCATTTGGTGAAAGCGCGCGAAATCATCATTCATGAAATTCTTGGCGCCAAAATGCTGAGTTTATATTGGGTTACTCTGACTTTCGCTTTTATCACTGTAGTGTCAGTAGATATTATCAAACTCAACAAAGATAATGAAGAGGTATACACGCTGTCAGACACTTAGATTTGTTTCACATGCACGTTTTTTCATATAGATCGCGTGGAATTGGAATCTCTCTCTCTCTCTCTCTCTCTCTCTCTCTCTCTCTCTCTCTCTCTCTCTCACACACACACACACACACACACACAATATATATATATATATATATATATATATATATATATATATATATATATATATATGTATATATATAATGAATTAATTACTCTCTCTCTCTCTCTCTCTCTCTCTCAAAGAGCGCGCCCGCGCACACACACACATATATACATATGTATTTGTATGTATATAATTTCTTGTATGTATAAATCTGTATACATGATATAAATACACATTAAATATATATATATATATATATATATATATATATATATATATATATATATATATATATATGTATATATTATACATTTATACATACACAAGTGACAAGTTTTTCCAAATGAATTGAGCGAGAGAGAGAGAGAGAGAGAGAGAGAGAGAGAGAGAGAGAGAGAGAGAGAGAATGCACACACTGAGTCGTTTTAAGGGAGAGAGAATAATATTGATTGAAAGAAGAATAACAATACAATGTGGTTCGTATCCCACAATAAGCCGTGGGCCCCGTTGCTAATTGGACCTATGAGCAAAGAAAAGACACATGGCTAAAAAAAAAAAAAAAAAACTTGTCACTTTTGTAAATTTGTTAGTCATAGTCAACAAAGCCAGTACTATAATTTCTTTGAGTCTCCATGCATGTTTTATTCCTATAAAAATGAAAACATAAATTTAACAGTTGTAATTATTATGCAAAAATACCTGATTAAGAACTTCAGGAAACTGGACACCAAATGAGTTTGTGCTTTTTCAACGTGACGACAGCAATATGTCACTATTATACTATTTTCTTATCCGCAAAGACTTTATGCTTTTTGTTTTGTTTGTCTGTCCGTCATCTAAATATCAGTAGAATCACTTGAAATGTAAAGCGCTATACACTAACGAATTTTTCTCTTTTCAGTATTCGATGTGATCTAACGTTTTTTTTTTCTTCGTTTTTTGTTGTTGCACTGCTTAGTATCCAAGAAATGGGTTTATCTGTATAGTTCTGAGAGTAAACAAAATATATCTTAAAAATATTCATAGTCATGACTGCCACTTATCCGTGGAAGAAAATGTACCTACTGCAGCGATGACTGCTATAAGGTAATACACTGTTCTGGCAGAAAGAAAAACTTAAGATATTTATTTTTTAATCTAATATTCCACAAATCGTTTCCGGAACATGTACCCCCGCCTCCCCTCCCCGCCCCCCATTCAGATAGCGGTCCTCGTCCATTTTCACATGCATTTATTCAATTATTCATTTATGGATTTGTCCTGATATCAGGTTTAGTGAGGGATGATGCACAATGAATATGCAGAATTATTTATGAGGAGGGAAGGGAAGAACTAAATCATAACCGATTCGCTTTGTTTTTTCTTCCTCCAAAGTTAAAGTTTTGATTGTTTCGTATCATCATAACAACCCGTTCAAAATTTTCTAATTATATCCTATGATTTTTTTTTATATATCTATATAAATCTCTTACATACTCGTCTCAGGAGGAAAAGATGCCCGGTGATCATCGTAAACATCAAAATAGATAAGAATAATAAAAAAAAAGCCTTGGATATATGCAAGAAAAAACGTCTCAATTATCTGCTTTATGAATCACATTGGTTAAAAGACTAACTGTTACATGCCAGAAATATTATGTATGCAGAATACTCAGTAACGTACCATTAATCAATGCAGCTACATAACTTACAAAATCTTCATTAAAAATATTGATTTGGTTATATTAATTGGCGTCATGAAAGCACGAGGTTATGAAGCGAGCCAGATTCGAAAGCAATGTCAATTTCTCTCCGTGTACGGAAACCTGGTTCAGCCGAGAGTCTCATATGAAAAATCAGGTCTCGAGGTCTCGGTTTATTATCATAACGAACCTATTTATTTATTTATTTATTTATTTAGTTTTTTTATCGTGAAAGATTGTGAACTTACAAAAGGCATTACAATCTAACCGAGGCATATGTGGGTACGTTGCCCCTTAAGGTGGATAGTCTTTATAAGAGCAAACGTAATAATTTTCGTTTAATACACACACACACACACACACACACACACACACACACACACACACACCACACACACACATATATATATATATATATATATATATATATATATATATATATATATATATATATATATATATATAGATTAATAGGAAATCACGAAATGGTCATGCATATATTAACACACACAGATATATATATATGCATGTACAACAAACACACATATACATACGTATGCATATATATATATATATATATATATTATATAATATATATATATATATATATATATAATATATATATATGTGTGTGTGTGTGTGTGTGTGTGTGTGTGTACTAAACACACACACACACACACACACATATATATATATATATATATATATATATATATATATATATATATATATATATATATATAATGAGGCGTGTATGGAAACCTCCAATATACCGTTTGCACACCCATCAGCATAACTTGAGCGGAGGTTCGCCACGTGTTCTATACTGTAATATTTTGAGAAGTGCAACGAAGCTTCGTATCCCTAAAGCGAAGTTGCATTCTTGCCTGAGACAGACATTGTCCAGATAGCCAAAAGGTCAGTGGACGTCTTGGATGCTTCTGCCTATCCCATTGTTCTGGCTTATTTACGCTGTCATTGCCTTGGAAGATCAAAGCAAAATACGTTGGTATATTCCGGATACTTTGGTGCTGTGGAAATGGCTGAGTTGTTTGTCATTTCATAGTCTGCATTATATACTAGATATTATTGTTCTCCGTATTCAGTCCCATGTGAAATGAGTAGAATTTGCTACAATTGATATGAATGATGGAGAATATATCAAATCATTATAAGATATCTTTCATTAGTGAATATAGCAGATGCATGTGTAATGCACATACATACGCACGCACACACAAAAACATACTCATACACAGCACACACACACACACACACACACACACACACACACATACTATATATATATAGATATATATATATATAATATATATATATATATATATATATATATATATATATATATATATATAATATATATATATATATATATATATATATATGCTATAACACCTGTTTTAAAGTTACAGTAACAATGAAACTCTACCATTATATTATATATATTATATATATATATATATATATATATAATATATATATATATATATATATATATATATGTATTATATATACACGTATACACACATATATGTATATACATATAAGGCAATGCGTTTCCCAAGGAAGAGAGAGAGAGACAAAAATTGGGTTCATTCGAAAGACATCCAACAAAAATTTCATATCATGCAGTCCACTCAGGCTGTTACAATACTGTTCAGGAACTATTTCATGTTTTGAATAACAGCATTACATCAAGAATGAGATGAGAGAATTTGTTCTCCATCTTTTCAGAGCATATCAACAACAGAATCTCTATTGCTGTCAGATAAGATTGCTTGCAACAGACGAGTAGGTAGTTGACGCAAATGTTTTGTAACGCATCAAATAGACAGATTCATAGACATACGGTAATAAAAGACAGGGAATATATATATATATATATATATTATATATATATCTATATATATATATATATATATATATATATATATAAAGTAGCTCGAAGGAACACGTGCCTGGGAACATGCTAAATCCACGTAGAAAGATGAGTGAAAAAACTGGAGGGTTGGAACAAGTACTTTCGCAGTATATTCTACATTTTCAAGTTCACACTGAATATAAATGGAAGTTGACAGACCTTTGTTATTAAAACAGAAAGGAGGAGGGGCTTACAGTTTGGTAATCTGGGTGGTGTGTTCATAAAGAAATATGTGACCTCATCTGAATACTTAATTTATTAATTGCCAGAGATTCATTGTCTCTCGATATGATTACACAGGTGCCCTCAAACCCGGCATTTATAGTTTTTTTTTATCTGCTCTGCTTTTTTCTTTTCTTTCGTGTTGTACCGTACTTGTGCAATTTAATTTTTTAAGAAAGAATTATTATTATTATTATTATTATTATTATTATTATTATATTATTATTATTATTAATTATTATTATTATTATTTTATTTTTTATCACAGTCCTCCAATTCGAATGAGTGGTATTTATTGTGGGGTTCCGGGTTGCATCCTGCCTCCTTAGAAGTCCATCACTCTTCTTACTATGTGCGCCGTTTTCTAGGATCACACTCTTCTGCATGAGTCCTAGAGCTACTTCGGCCTCTAGTTTTTTCCAGATTCCTTTTCAAGGATCTTGGGATCGTGCCTAGTGTTCCTATGATTATGGGTACAATTTCCACTGGCACAGCCCATATCCTTCTTATTTCTATTTTCAGGTCTTGATACTTATCCATTTTTTCCCTTTCTTTCTTTCTTCTTCAACTCTGGTGTCCATGGTATTGCGACATCAATGAGTGATACTTTCTTCTTAATTTTGTCAATCAAAGGTCACGTTTGGTCTATTTGCACGAATCAACCTATCTGTTCTGATACAATAGTCCCAGAGGATCTTTGCCTGATCGTTTTCTATCACTCCCTCAGGTTGGTGCTCGTACCACTTATTACTGCAAGGTAGCTGGCGTTTTTGTTTCTTGCACAGGCCTCCAGTGGAGGGCTTTTGCCACTGAATCATGCCTCTTTTTGTAACTGGTTCTGTGCAAGTCCCAGACATTCGCTTGCTATGTGGTTTTTATGGCTTCCATTTTTCGTATTGCACTTCCTGCATATGGGAGAGATGTTATTCCAATCTATCGTTCTTTGGATATATCTGTTCTTAGGGGCTGATCTTGTGCCGCTGTTATCATTCCTTCAGTTTCCTTCTTAAGCTCTACCCTCTGTAACCATTGCCACGTGTCATCGCTGGCCAGTTCTTTAGTCTGTCTATGTATTGTCCGTGCATTGGTTTGTTGTGCCAGTCCTCTGTTCTGTGTGTCATTCTCCTGTCTCTGTATATTTCTGGGTCTTCGTCTACTTTTATTAGTCCTTCTTCCCATGCACTCTTGAGCCACTCGTCTTCATTGGTTTTCAGATATTGCCCCAGTGCTCTGTTCTCGATGTTGACTCAGTACTCTATACTTAGTAGTCCCCTTCCTCCTTCCTTTTGTGTTATGTATAGTGTGTCCGTATTTGCTCTTGGGTGTAGTGCTTTGTGTATTGTCATATGTTTCCTCGTTTTCTGGTCTATGCTGCGAAGTTCTGCCTTCGTCCATTCCACTATTCCTGCACTGTATCTGATTACTGGCACTGCCCATGTGTTTATGGCTTTTATCATATTTCCGGCGTTGAGGTTGACTTGAGTATCGTCCTGAGTCTCTGCATATATTCTTTCCTGATCGTGTCCTTCATCTCATGGTGTTTTATATCCCCTCCTTCCATTATTCCCAGGTATTTGTATCCTGTCTCATCTATGTGTTTGATGTTGCTCCAATCTGGTAGCTTATCCCTTCAGTCCTTGTTACTTTGCCCTTTTGTATGTTGATTAAGGCACATTCTTCTATTCCAAACTCCATGCTGATGTCCCCAGATACAATCCTTACAGTCTGGATTAGGGTATCTATTCTTTGGTGCTCTTACTATACAGCTTGATGTCGTCCATGAACATCAGATGGTTGATTCTGTGCCTATTTTCTTGAGTTGGCGCCGTGGCAGAGTGGGTTAGGCCGTCAATTGGCTGGTTAAGCAACATTGGTGCTGGTCAGTCGTTGGATGGGTGACTGCTCTCCTCGGCGTTGATTCCTTGGGAAAGGAACTTTACCATAATTTCCTCAGTCTACTCAGCTGTAAATGAGTACCTATCCCTGATGGGGTAGGGTCCAGCTATGGGTTAAATAGCAAAAAACTCAGCAATGATGGAACAGAAATGAAGGATTATTATTATTATTCTTATTATTATTATTATTATTATTATTATTATTATTATTATATTATTATTATTATTATTATTATTTCCGTTGGCAAACCAAAATATCATAAAATAACCCGGTGAATTATAGGCAAGCAGAAGCGTTAGGAAAATTAATTTTCTTATTCCTTTAAATTATGGTTACTAGAAATTTTTTTTTTGATAAATAATAAAGCGAGGCTTTTAGAAATTAGTTGTACAAACAAATAGAGCAAAAGTGAATATACAAAGATAAGCACGTGCAAGTTTTAAAGCATAATTATTTTTTCAAAATAAAATTCTAAAAACAAAAGGAAATTCGCTGAATGATCTTTGGAAAATAAAATATACAATTCTTAACTAAAAATGCGAATGTCAATTTTTCCGTTCCCTTCCTCAGTTTCGAAAAAAGTGTAGGATAGAAAATTTGCAACTGGCAGTTTAAAAGTAAAAAATGTCTTTTTTTTTGTTTTTTTATTTTCAAAAGTATTTAGGCGACTTCTGGGGAGAAAAAAAGCCCGAACAGATAAATGTGCAACTTCTAGGACAGGGAAAGTTTAGTGTATAAAAAAAAAAAAAAAGGCTGAAAAAAGGAAACTCCCTTTTCGAGGGAAAAAAGTAGACAGACTTATCACAGGAACGAAAGCCCAACGAGAATAGAAAGGATACGCTTGAATTTGATTTTAATAAATTGACATTAGAAGTATGTACTGCAGAGTGCACGATTTATAAAAGTTACTGCATCATAAGAGAAGGGAAATTCATTATATATCTGCTATTTCTCACTTCAAACCTTCCTGTGATTTATAATTATCTTTCTTCCCTTTGGTGACCACAGTGAATTGGGACCCTACTTCAATTATCTTCATCAGAATAAAACAGTCAATCCTTCTCTGACAATAGAAACATTTAAAAAAAAACTGATAGGCATAAAAGTAGACTGTAACCTATTTACGTTAAACGGGAAACCAGACCATGAAATAATGGAAGGAAAACTAGAGCTGAAGAGATACAACACATCCTCATTGTGGGAACCTCTTTAGACAAGATAGGTGACACGTGGAATAAACTGCCACCAGAAGTTGTAAACAGCAACAGTGTGGACGAGTTTATAAAAAAAATGCTAGACAAAATCATTACGACACTGTGATATGAACAGTAAAACCTGCTCTTAGAGATGAGTGAGCGCACGATGTCTCCTTTGATGGACTAACCAGTCATTGAGACATCCTAATCCTTGTAACTCTCCTCCCCCCCCCCCTCTCTCTCTACACATATTCTCTACATGCAGTTACTTCTATTTTTCTTTATATCTTACGTGAGGTTTCTTCCCCTATTGAAAATGTAATAGAACTCCAAGGCTCCAATTGACTTTGAACCCCAATATGAAAAAAAAGAGGGACCGTGGCGGGACTGCTAAATTATTAACACGAAAGAGGGAGGACTCTAACTGTAGCTCAGTTGTTAGATGGTGCTTCGTGGGGCGGACGATGGGGTGGGGGAATCGGATTCTTGTTCAAAACCAAGATACTGATCAAGAACTGAGAAGTATTTTAAATTAGGCAACGATAGATATGTTTTTAATATATATATATATATATATATATATATATATATATATATATATATATATATACATATATATATATATGTGTGTGTGTGTGTGTGTGTGTGTGTTTTGTATATATGTGAACAAATGCAAGCATTAAGACATTTAAACGAACGTGCACACATGCTCGCACATGTATATATAAATAACTTTGGAGAGAGAGAGAGAGAGAGAGAGAGAGAGAGAGAGAGACGAACTTCACAACCAGCCGTGAGGGGGGCCAGATGCCCCAGTATATCCGGTGTCAGAACTAGAATATGAGATTGTGGGGAAAGACACGAACGCCCATTTTTCGTAGCTGAAAACAATCTTAACCTACTCGACTTTATGGCATCACTGTTCCATAAAGCAAGAATATTCCGAGAGAGTGACCCTCAAAAGGATACTACAAATACGACGCATTTTCCCCCATATCAGAACTCTAATATTGAATCGGTATATCTCCATTCAAATTATCAATATTCTGAGAAGATGTTTTTATTAAAATTTTAATTAAGTAAAGAAATACTATATAAGACGTTTTGATTCTTTAACGATAATGTGTTATAAGCTGTGTGGCACCAGTATGTGGGAAATTATAGCTATCAATTTCATTTCATCATAAAAAAATAATGTTTTTATTAGAAAACGGCTACTTGCAGAACTTAATAACTGCAATAAGATCATATAGAAGAACATCAACAATAAACTTAAAGTTATATAAGTAATAAATTATGAAAGTAAGTTATTGTCGTCTAACACAAAATACGCGCTAACAAGCTGCTGACGT
>NC_087204.1:3682271-3689771 GCF_015104395.2 Macrobrachium nipponense
TACTTCAGCCTCTAGTTTTCTAGATTCCTTTTCAGGGATCTTGGGATCGTGCCTAGTGCTCCTATGATATGGGTACGATTTCCACTGGCATTCCCATATCCTTCTTATTTCTATTTTCAGATCTTGATACTTATCCATTTTTTTCCCTCTCTCTCTCTTCAACTCTGGTGTCCCATGGTATTGCGACATCAATGAGTGATACTTCTTTTTGACTTTGTCAATCAACGTCAGTCTGGTCTGTTTGCACGTATCACCCTATCTGTTCTGATACCATAGTCCAGAGGATCTTTGGCCTGATCGTTTTCTATCACTCCTTCGTGTTGGTGCTCGTACCACTTATTACTGCAAGGTAGCTGATGTTTCTTGCACAGGCTCCAGAGGGCTTTTTGCCACTGAATCATGCCTCTTTTTATACTGGTTCTGTGCAAGTGCCGGGCATTCGCTTGCTATGTGGTTTATGGTTTCATTTTTCGTATTGCACTTCCTACATATGGGAGAGATGTTATTTCCGTCTATCGTACTTTGAACATATCTGGTTCTTTAGGGCCTGAATCTTGTGCCGCTGTTATCATTCCTTCAGTTTCCTTCTTGAGCTCTCCCCTCTGTAGCCATTGCCATGTGTCATCGCTGGCTAGTTCTTTAGTCTGTCTCATGTATTGTCCCGTGCATTGGTTTGTTGTGCCAGTCCTCTGTTCTTTCTGTCCCTTTCTCCTGTCTCTGTATATTTTCTGGGTCTTCGTCTACTTTTATTAGTTCTTCTTCCCATGCACTCTTTAGCCATTCGTCTTCACTGGTTTTCAGATATTGCCCCAGTGCTCTGTTTTCGATGTTGACGCAGTCCTCTATACTTAGTAGTCCTCTCCCTCCTTCCTTTCGTGTTATGTATAAGTCTGTCCGTATTTGCTCTTGGGTGTAGTGCTTTGTGTATTGTCATTTGTTTCCTGGTTTTCTGATCAATGCTGCGGAGTTCTGCCTTCGTCCATTCCACTATTCCTGCGCTGTATCTGATTACTGGCACTGCCCATGTGTTTATGGCTTTTATCATATTTCCGGCGTTGAGTTTTGACTTGAGTATCGCCTTGATTCCTCTCATATATTCCTTTCCTGATCGTGTCCTTCATCTCTTGGTGTCTTATATCTCCTCCTTCCATTATTCCCAGGTATTTGTATACCTGTCTCATCTATGTGTTTGATGTTGCTCCCATCTGGTAGCTCTTATTATTATTGATTATTATTATTATTATTTTTTTTTTTTTATTTTTTTTTTTTTGTTTTTTTTTTTTTTTTTTTTTTGCTCTTATCACAGTCCTCCAATTCTTTGACTGGGTGGTATTTATAGTGTGGGGTTCCGGGTTGCATCCTTGCCTCCTTAGGAGTCCATCACTTTTATTACTATGTGTGCCGTTTCTAGGATCACACTCTTCTGCATGAGTCCTGGAGCTACTCAGCCTCTAGTTTTTTCTAGATTCCTTTTCAGGGATCTTGGGATCGTGCCTAGTGCTCCTATGATTATGGGTACGATTTCCACTGGCATATCCCATATCCTTCTTATTTCTATTTTCAGATCTTGATACTTATCCATTTTTTCCCTCTCTTTCTCTTCAACTCTGGTGTCCCATGGTATTACGACATCAATGAGTGATACTTTCTTCTTGACTTTGTCAATCAACGTCACGTCTGGGTCTGTTTGCACGTATCACCCTATCCGTTCTGAACCATCCAGTCCCAGAGGATCTTTGCCTGATCGTTTTCTATCACTCCTTCAGGTTGGTGCTCGGACACTTATTACTGCAAGTAGCTGATGTTTCTTGCACAGGCTCCAGTGGAGGGCTTTTGCCACTGAATCATGCCTCTTTTTATAACTGGTTCTGTGCAAGGTGCCGGGCATTCACTTGCTATGTGGTTTATGGTTTCATTTTTCGTATTGCACTCCTACATATGGGAGAGATGTTATTTCCGTCTATCGTACTTTGAACATATCTGGTTCTTAGGGCCTGATCTTGTGCCGCTGTTATCATTCCTTCAGTTTCCTTCTTGAGCTCTCCCCTCTGTAGCCATTGCCAATTGTCATTGCTGGCTAGTTCTTTAGTCTGTCTATGTATTGTCCGTGCATTGGTTTGTTGTGCCAGTCCTCTGTTCTTTCTGTCTTTCTCCTGTCTCTGTATATTTCTGGGTCTTACGTCTACTTTTATTAGTCCTTCTTCCCATGCACTCTTTAGCCACTGTCTTCACTGGTTTTCAGATATTAGCCCCAGTGCTCTGTTTTCGATGTTGACGCAGTCCTCTATACTAGTAGTCTCCTCATCCCTCCTTCCTTTCGTGTTATGTATAGTCTGTCCGTATTTGCTCTTGGGTGTAGTGCTTTGTGTATTGTCATTTGTTTCCTGGTTTTTATCTATGCTGCGGAGTTCTGCCTTCGTCCATTCCACTATTCCTGCGCTGTATCTGATTACTGGCACTGCCCATGTGTTTATGGCTTTTATCATATTTCCGGCGTTGAGTTTTGAAGTGAGTATCGCCTTGAGTCTCTGCATATATTCTTTCCTGATCGTGTCCTTCATCTTGGTGTTTTATATCTCCTCCTTCCATTATTCGCAGGTATTTGTTATCCTGTCTCATCTATGTGTTTGATGTTGCTCCCCATCTGGTAGCTTTTTATCCCTTCAGTTCTCGTTACTTTGCCTTTTTGTATGTTGACTAAGGCGCATTTTTTTCTATTCCAAAACTCCATCCTGATGTCCCCAGATACAATCCTTACAGTCTGGATTAGGGTATCTATTTCATTATTATTATTTTTATTTTTTATTTTTTATTATTTATTATTATTATTATTATTATTATTATATTATATTTATATTATTATTATTTAGCTGGCGCCAGCCAGCACGGTTTTGCTTGTTCATCTCTAGAGCAGCCCGTAGGTAATTTTTTTTGGAAGCGCAGTTGAGATTAATGATATGAAATATGATTACTTTTTTTGTTAGACTTATGGATGTACCACTGAATATGTATGGGTGCGGCTTACAAATCTCTTTCAGCAATAAGGCATAAGGCACCCCGCCGGTCAGTAGTACAGGAACTGCAACATTAATAACTCCTGAAGAGTACGAATTCATCTAAAGAGAAAAAGAGAGCACCAGTGATTAAACTCTACGGACATTCCATGTAGTATTTCATTTACTCGCTGTGCACAGAGTAATGAAATGCGGCAAGGAATGTCCGTAGTGTTTTATTATCGGCAATCTTTTCAGACATGAGGATATGCTATTCAGTCGTATTCAAATATGAATATATGCTATATATATATATATATATATATATATATATATATATATATATATATATATATATATATATATATATATATATATATATATATATATATATATATATATATATATATATATATATATATATATATATATATATATATATATATATATATATATATATCAACGAGATCGTGCACATACAAGGAGTTGCCTTACACACGCATGGCGCTATATCCATTCCAACTTGCATTCATTAGGCAAAGCCGCCCGTTTCTTTACCAGGAAGGCCATACAAACGCATGGCTTCAATGGAGGCACGAAGGGCGTCCCTGTGATAATGCTTAATCAATCCTGTCTTTCTATTCACGGAAACCCAACGCAGCATCTACTATTGAAGTGACGTGGATCAGCGCCTGTAAACTTCGAGTGCTGACCGCAGTCATTCAGGTTTAATTCTGTTGCACATTTTTTATTTACGAGGCGAAAGTAATCGTCTCAGTGAAAAAAATAGGATTTAGAATGCTATACATAAGGGAGAACGTGAGCTCTCTCTCTCTCTCTCTCTCTCTCTCTCTCTCTCTCTCTCTCTCTCTGAGTTCTAATCATGTACAGAAACGTTCATAGAAAATGAACCTCATTAAGTACTGCATCTTATTAAACATGAATATCCCATTTTATTATTTTATTACGATAACAATTTCCGTAATATAAATCTGGCTTTATTCCTCATTAGTTTAACTTGGCAATTTCGCTGAACGTCACTCGATCATGACTTCGAAAAAGGCCAAACGAAACAAATTAAATCATTAAAACTAAAATAAAAATAATATTATTATTTTGTAATGAGTTTTGAAGGGATGCTATTTGCTTTTAGTCACGACGGTAACCTTGCCTCATATCGTCCATTGCGAAGATGGTCTAAATGCACAGGAATATTCATTTTCAAACGATTTCAAACGCATAAGACTAACAAGCAATCGAGTTTTTTTTTATTAAAAGACTCGTCGACTTGTCGTAGAGGAACAGATGAAAACCAGAAACGTTAGTTATATAAGAGAGTATATAATTATCAATAATAATTATTCACAAATATACTCCGCCCCCGGAGGATATCAAACTTTTCTATAAAGCCTTCATGCACCACCAATACAAGAAGAAGAAGCAGCCATGAAGAAAATAATAGAGGAACACGTCCGCCCCCATGAGGAAGGAAAGAGAGTGTCCCTCATATTTACTACAAGAATCGGCGTACGAAAGACCTCTGATGAAGAACAACCCCTCCCCACCGGCAGGAGACCCCCTGAAGCAGTCCAACTCGTCTACCGATACGTATGCCCCGCCCAAGGATGCCCTGGGATTTACATCGGCATGACGACGATGCGCCTGTCAAAAAGATTTCCTGCCACGCCCAGGAGGGCACCATTAGGCAGCACGCCCTTGCAGTACACCGCAGAAACATCACGAGAGACGACATCGTCAGGAATATTAAGATCATCGGGAGAGCACCTGACCCACGACGTCTGCGTCTCCATATAAGCGCTGCTCATCCTCGAGGAAAAGCCTCCCCTCAATACCACCAAGAAGCGTTCCTGATACCGACGTGTGTGAGGAGGACCACACCCCTCCCCCCTAACGAAAGTACCAGCGCGCATGGAACGAACACCGGACATGAGAATAATACCAGGGGTGACGTCACGCAGGTAGAAGCCAATCAAGAGGCTCCCGGTGATACCCCCTACCTGAGAAGGTCTGCAAGACTTGTCAACGCCCGCCGTATGAGTCACCTTCCCGGGAACCCAATAAAAACTCGACCTACCGGAGAAGTGCTTTGACCGTATGGAGAGCTCGCACACCACAATAAAAAAGGGAAGGATCGCCACTGGAATTCAGTCCCTCAGCAGTTATCGCTTGATAATGTCCTGTCTATCGGAGAGGAAACGTCGCGTGTAGAGAGAGAGAGGAAGAGAGAGACGAGAGAGAGAGAGAGAGAGAATTGTATAAGCAACAATAAATCAATGACTCAACCGAATTTTACCATGCCCTTTGGTGCGTTGCTCGCCAGTCTAAGCAACAACGAGAAAGCCGTCATCAGAAAGATAGAGAAGACTCTTTATAAGATTAATAGTGCTGAAGCAGCAGTCATTTTTAACAAAACATGTCTACGAGAGGGTCTCCTTCCGAAATATTATTATTATTATTATTATTATTATTATTTGAAAGTAGGAGACCCTCTCTCAAACAGTGTTTTGTTAAAAGATGATGGTAGCATCAGTGGAAATGATTTTTATATATGGTCTTTTCAATTCTCCTTATTATTCTCTTCTCATCAGGGTTGATATTTGTAATAGCTGGCCGATGTTCATATCTTGGTTAAAGAAATGTTTTCTAAAAAAATACTAATTTATTGATATGATAACAAAAGTGGTTAACAAACCTTAGACTAAGATTTGTTAACCACTTTTGTTATCATATCAAAAATAAATTAGTATTTTTAGAAAACATTCCTTTAACCAAGATATGAACATCGGCCAGCTATTAGCAAATATCAGCCTGATGAGAAGAGAATAATAAGAAGAATTGAAAAGACCATATATAAAATCAATTCCACTAATGCTGCCATCATCCCATCATCTTTAACAAAAACATATTATTATTATATTATTATTAAGAGTAACGTGACTAGGTTTATCCATTTGATCTGGTTTAACTTTGTTTATTATCTTGGTTCATTTTCTTTAACTTTTATCTCTGTGTTCACATTTCTAAACTTACCCTCAGCCTTTCTATAAAAATATTTTATCAACTTAATTATTTTGAGAACATCTACTGAAATATGAAAACAACTAGATTTACAATGAAAATATAACTTAATATCACGAAAAAATATTTTAGTGCATCACAAAATAATTCGCTATAGTCTGGAGTCATTACAGATTTCTTTTGATACTGAAAAAAAAAACAAAAAAAAATAACTTCAAATACGGTTACCTACGTAGCCAAATGACATTACTAAAGTGCTACCGAGCTGGGCAATTTACTTGACAGTTCTCCTGAACTGATGTGACATTGAGCTTTACTTAGATTTAGTTACTAGTGAGGTTGTTATGACACTCCCTTTTATTATCATTTTACATCAGAGAAAGTTATTCGTCGGCCAAAAACTGATTTACGATATTGCACCTTGATATAAATGAATTCAATATGATTACGTAATTTCAATCTTGTCTAAGGGAGCTGTATCTGTGAAGATCTACGCAGGTGCAGGAAGGGAATGATATGTCTCTCGGTAATTCACCTACACAGACTATTAACATCTTATACAAAATACTCTCACTAGCTTATTTAACACAAACTCATGGTAAGAAATCTGTTATAGCATGAAAAAGACAACAAATATGTTAAGAAAGCCGCGGGGAGGATTCTGCCAACTAGATTTAACTCGAAAGAAGAAGAAACCTACAATGAGGGAATTCATCATAAACTTTTGACGTGAAGAGACAGCAACGATGCGAACGTCCCTCTCACATCACAAATGAAACAGACGAGTAAACTTACAGGCTTCCTCTCTCTCTCTCTCTTCTCCTCTCTCTCTCTCTCTGATTTTCTTGTTCCAGAAAATCAGAAAGTGGAAAAAAGGTCTTGCAAAGAAAAAAATGCATGGAAAGTTATAGAACTAAAAAGTAAGATAGAAAATGCAGAACAAAAGATTATACAATTAAAAGAAAATGAAAAACGGGACTTGGAAGAAAAAACCCTATTAAATATCAAGCAAAACCCCAAACTATTATACTCATATGCGAAGAAGATGAATAAAAGAAGAATAGAAATAGGCCCTCTGAGAATTGAAGGGAGATTAACGAATGAAAAAAGGAAATTTGCAACATACTGGCAGAACGATATAAGAGAGAATTCACCCCTAGAATAGATAATGAAGATAATGATATAGAAGTAAGGTGACGAAAAAAAAACGAAAATAGTGAATATTTTAGCTGACATAGAAATTAATGAAGCTGATATTGTGCAGGCAATTAATGAAATTAAAAATGGAGCTGCTGCAGGGCCCGGATGGAGTCCCTGCTATTTTGGTTTAAAGTTAAAGTAGTTCATTCTATCGCAAAGCCACTTGCAATATTATTAAGACAAAGTGTAGATACAGGCAAGATTTATGATGAGCACAAATTAGCATATATCACCCCTACTTTCAAAAGTGGATCAAGACTAGAGGCAA
>NC_087204.1:3702271-3714508 GCF_015104395.2 Macrobrachium nipponense
TATATTCGCAATGTGCATATATAAATTTAGAGATTTTATAGGAGGAGGATGAGGTAAACGTCCCGGTTACTTTGAAAACAATTAAAGGGGACATGAGTCGCAAAAAAAAAAACAGTGAACTGAGTCTATTTGGGGTCGGGGTGGGGTCAAGTTTTATTCCCGTATAGTCACGTGACATACCAGGGTAGAAAAGTGGAGTCAATTTGGGGTGGGGGTTGAAATGTTGGTTTTTATTCCCGGAGAGTTACGTGACGTCACAGGGGGTAGGAAAGGTGGAGTCAATTTGGGGTCAGGGGTTGAAAGAATGGTTTTATTCCCAGAGAGTTACGTGACGTCACAGGGTAGAATAGTGGAGTCAATTTGGGGTGAGGGGTTGAAATGTTGGTTTTTATTCCCGGAGAGTTTTTACGTGACGTCACAGGGGGTAGGAAAGGGGTGGATCAATTTGGGGGTCAGGGTGGGTTGAAAGAATGGTTTTATTCCCTTAGAATTACGTTGACGTCACAGGGGGTAGGAAGGTGGAGTCTATTTGGGTTAGGGGAGGCCACGCCCCCCTAATATGAGCTCATGTACGTACATGAGCTTGTTAGACAAATGGAGTCAATTATGAGCTCATGTACGTACATGAGCTTATAATACAAATGGAGTCAATTTGGGGTCAGGGGTGGCCACGCCCCCCAGGACCTTACCTTACAGACCTTACATCTTGTTCGGGTTGCCCCAGTCCCTCAGTGTGAGGCACCATCTAATGTCTACCAGAGAGTTGCTAGTACATCTTCCGGTATATGTTGCATCTTCCAATCTTGGATGGTCTGGGATGCAGTTTAGAGTATTGTCGAGTCTTATTCTTAAACACATCTTCTACAGTCTCACTCCTGATATATTTTTCCTCAGAGGAGCTGGCAACGCATTGAATAGACGCTGCATTATCGATGCTGGTGCGTAGTGGATTAATGTCCTGTGTGCTTTTCCTTATTTTTCCTGGTATAGTTTTTTGGGCACTATTAATCTACCTCTGCTTGTTCTTTCTGATATTTTTAGTTCCATGATATTTTCTGCTATTCCTTTTCTATCTGTTTTCCATGCCTGAATTATCATGTAGCGTTCTCTTCTCCTTTCTAGACTATATAATTTTTAAGAATTGTAGTCTTTCCCAGTAGTCTAGGTCCTTAACTTCTTCTATTCTAGCTGTAAAGGACCTTTGTACACTCTCTATTTGTGCAATATCCTTTTGATAGTGTGGGTACCCATATCATATTGCAATATTCAAGTGGACTACGAACATATGTTTTATAAAGCATAATCATGTGTTCAGCTTTTCTTGTTTTGAAGTGCCGTAACAACATTCACCCATTTTTGCTTTACATTTTTGCCAACAGAGTTGCTATTTGATCATTTGCATAACTGTTCCTATTCATCATCACACCAAGGTCTTTAACTGCTTCCTTATTTGTGATGGTCGTCATTATTAGGTCCCTTATATGCATATAGCTTTCTTTCTCTGTCTCCATAATTTTATTGATTCAAATTTATCAGAGTTAAATACCATCCTATTTACCCTCTGCCAATCATATACTTTGTTAAGGTCTCTTTGTAGAGCGTTCCTATCTTCATCACGTAATTTCTCTACTTATTCTTGGTGTCATCTGCGAAACTACTCACTACCGAATCCTTAACATTATTGTCTATTGTCAAAAAAAAAAATTCAATATAATAACAAACAGTATTGCAGCTAACACCGTACCTTGCGGCACACCGGATATTACCTTGGCTTCATCCGATTTTTCGTCGTCGTTTGCAATAACTATCTGTTTTCTGTTTGTGTAAAAATTCTTTTAACCATCTTCCTACTTTATCCACGATATTGTGTTTTCTAATTTTCTTCGCTAATATATTATGGTCTACTTTATCAAAACGCTTTTGCAAAGTCTAAATAAACCACATCTGTTTCATTTCCGCTTTTCATATTTTTGAATATGTTTTCACGGTGGACTAACAGTTGGGTTTGTGTACTTTTTCCGGGTACGAAACCATGTTGTCCTTTATTAAACAAATTATTTTTTTATTAAATGTTTCATAATATTTTTCTTCATTACCCTTTCATACACTTTCATAATATGTTGATGTTAGACTCACAGGCCTATAATTACTTGCCTCTAGTCCTTGATCCACTTTTGAAAGTAGGGTAATATATGCTAATTTGTGCTCATCAATATATCTTGCCTGTATCTACACTTTGTCTTACTAAATATTGCCAAGTGGCTTTGCGATAGAATGAACTACTTTCTTTAACAAAATAGCAGGAATTCCATCAGGCCCTGCAGCAGCTCCATTTTTAATTTCATTAATAGCCTGCACAATATCAGCTTCATTAATATCTATGTCAGCTAAATATTCACTATTTTCATCCCTTACTTCTATATCATTATCTTCATTATCTATTCTAGGGGTGAATTCTCTCTTATATCGTTCTGGCCAGTATGTTGCAAATTTCCTTTTTTTTTCATTCGTTAATCTCCCTTCAATTCTCAGAGGGCCTATTTCTATTCTTCTTTTATTCATCTTCTTCGCATATGAGTATAATAGTTTGGGGTTTTGGCTTGATATTTAATAGGGTTTTTTCTTCCAAGTCCCGTTTTTCATTTTCTTTGATTGTATAATCTTTTGTTCTGCATTTTCTATCTTACTTTTTAGTTCTATAACTTTCCATGCATTTTTTTTCTTTTGCAGACCTTTTTTTCCTTTTTTCCCACTTTCTGATTTTCTGGAACAAGATCCTTCTGTCTCTTGGTATGCATGAATGATGTTACTTTTCTTCTTCGGTATATATTTTTCCACTATTATCTCCAATATTTTACCCAAAATATAATATCTCCGTATTTACCCTTATGTCATCCACTTACGAAAATGTTATCCCAATCTTTGTTTAATTCTTCATTAATTTCTGACCATTTTATATTTTTTACTGTAGAAGTTTTGTATTTTTTTTCCATATCCTTCCCACTTTTTTCATTTCTTGCTTATCTCTATTTTCACTTGCTTTGGAATGAACTGTTAATTCTATGACATTATGGTCTGAAATACTCGCATTATAAACTAAATATTATTTCTTTAACATAATTCATCTCGTTCACAAAATACTAGGTCTAAAGTATTTTCCTTTCTTGTTGGCAGGTGTTTATTATTTTGTTGAATGTTGTATTCTAGTAGCATATCTAATAGCTTTTCAAATTGCCATCTTCTCTTCTGCACTACTATTACTCTCTTTTTATATGTATAAGTACAACCACAATCTCCTATTCGTTCTTTCCATTCTACGAAAGAAAGTTGAAGTCACCAGATAGGAGAATAGTCCAGTCCTTGTGATTTCTACATATATCATCCAAGTTTTTTCAATTATTAAGTCAAACTCTTTAGTATTAGGAGGGTCTATATATTACTATGTTCATCAATTTTTCAGATTCAAATTCTACCGCTATTAGTTCACATTCTGAGTTACTATATTTCTCATATATATTTTTTCCTTGTTTTTTGTCTTTCCCATATATTGCGGTTCCCCCTTGATTCCTATTTTTTCTATCTGATCTATAAGTTTGGAACCCTTTTATTTGATCATCATCCAGAATCTCTTGGGAATACCAGGTTTCACTTATATTCATTATATCTATTTTCTTTTCATTTTGGGTTAGTTTCTTCAAGTACTCTATTTTTCTTTTTGAGTTACTCGTAACTAACCCTGCGCATTCATCACTATGATGGTTTGCGTGTTTTCTCCTTCATTTAATACTGGTAGTAATAAGGATTTTCCCATGTCTCTTTCCTGGTTTTCTGGTATGTGTTCTTTTTTTCATTTCCAGAAATTCTGACATTAAAAAATCCAACTTTTCCATAATATTTGATCTTCCTTCATCATAATTATTAATTTTGTGTCTGAATCTGCAATTTTCTCCGTTTCTGCAATATCCTCTTGCATAATAAATACAATTATTATCTCTTGAGTAGAATTTCGGAGCTGATGCTTTGAAATTTTTTTGCACGGACACCTCTGCAATATCTCATTGGTGGTTTGTTTTCCTCTCTTTTACCTGATATTCATGATTTCTCTCTTTATTTGTTTCTTTCTTATTTTGGATTTTATTACTTGGTTGGTTATTTATTTGATTATGATTCATGGCTACCAGGGTGCATATATTTGCATTTTTTGTCGAACTTACACCTTTTCCTTCTTTTAGGTTTTTACATATTTTTGGATGCAGATCTCTGCAATCATCCCCATATCCATCTAAGTATGCACATTTACCATATATTTCATAGTTTTGACATATCTTAGGATGTTTGTAGTAACATCTTTCTCCAAATCTGCAATTCCCTCTTTTCAATAGGTTGCAGATTTTGTCTTCTTGTCTATTTTTTCTCTTTCCCTCATGTATAGATCTGGGTAGAGCCTCTTCGGGATTTGCTTTTCTGTTGTCATATCGTAATTTATTTCTTCGTAGGTATGCTGCTTTATTGCCTCATATGTCAGTATCAATGATATCTCTGCATCCATACTTTTATCTTGTTCTTTGTTTTTCCTTATTTTTTTCTGTCATTTCATTTTTGTTTACTTCTCTTCCGTTTTCCTCTTCTTCTTTTTCTTCTTCTTCTTCTTCTTCCTTCCTTCTTCTTCTTATCCTCAACTATTTGTACATTCAATCTTGATTTAATAACATTGTCTATCCATGATAGACATGTTGAACAAAAAATTCTTGTATCTTTTCTCAATCTTGTATTACCTCAGCACACTGTGGATGGTCGGAATGTTGCATGCAGCACATTTTCTGATTAGGTTTTGTGGATTGACTATGCTATACCAACCTTACACAGTTTGCATGCTTTTGGCATTCTTTTTCCTAATGCATCAATTAGGATATTCACAAGATTCACCTTATTCATTTTTCTTTGTCGGAATATGTTTGGTTATGTATATTTTCTTTATGAGTCTCTTGACCACTTGGATTTTATTTGGAACTTCTTCAATTATTTTCAAGATGTTTTCATTAGATTTGTTCCAGTTTGAAGGATTATTATCCTTCTAATATATCTATGAATGCTTTTGTATCTTTTTGGTTAGGACTGTTGCTGATTTCAATAGATGAGAAATGCCAGTTCCCTTCCTGCTACCTCATCGTATTGCGAATCTGCTAAACACGCCAAATTACGCCACTCTTCCCGCAGTTGGAACTTACTGCCATCTTGTTTCTGATTTATAGTATTACACTTGATAAACTAACTTAGAAGACGCTTTTATCCTACTATTTGTTCACACTAATCTTATCACCGATAGTTCACGAACACTTCTAGATATTTCTCAAATTCTAGCGTATGTTAAACTTGTGATATCTGTTGATTATTGTGATTCACGCGGGTACGTCTCTCCAAGCAAGATGGCTACTACAAGCGATAGTGGGGATGGGGGTTGAAGGATGGTTTTATTCCCTTATAGTTATGTGACGTCACAGGGGTAGAAAAGTGGAGTCGATTTGGGGTTTAGGGGAGCCAAGCCCCCCCCCGCCCTAATATAGCTCATGTACGTACATGAGCTTGTAAGAACAAATGGAGTCAATTATGAGCTCATGTACGTACATGAACTTATCATACATATGGAGTCATTATGCTTCATGTACGTACATGAGCTTATAATACAAATGGAGTCCATTTGGGGTCAGGGGTGACCACGCCCCCCAGAATAGTGGAGTCTATATGGGGTCGGGGTCAACTAAGGTGGTGGAAGTATCAAAGAAAGTGCAGGAGGGAGGCTGAGATGGTATGGACACCTGTTGAGGAGATATGAGGACCACGCTGGGAGACATACTAGGGAGGGTGGAGTGCAAGAAGAAGAAGAGAGGGAGACCAAGAAAGAGATGGCGAAGGACTGTGTGAGAGGAGATTTACATGAGAAGGGATTGATGAGGCAGAAGCGCAAGATAGAAATAGATGGAAACGGCTCATCCGAAACGGCGGACCCCATATAAAATGGGAAAAGCTGGAAGAAGAAGAAGAAGAAGATATGGGGTCGGGGTGGCCACGACCCTTTTGGGGGTTTTGGGGTTGCCCCGCCCCTTTTTTAGGCCTCACGTACGTACATGAGCCAATCAGGAGGGGGGAGGGGTTAGCCACGCCCCTTTGGGGGGAATGGGTGGTGGGGGGCGGGGGGCGGGGCTAGAAAAGTGGAGTCTATATGGGGTCTTTTCCTCTACTTCCAAGAAGTAACTTCTGTCTCTGACGAATACCTAGTAAAGGTCAAGAGATTGTAAGGGCGGGGAGTCAGACAAGGAAGACATAAATAATTGTAATATGTTTCGCATGTGTCTGAGCTTTTTATACAAATAACATAAACAAATGGGAAGAGAGAGAGAGAAAAAAAAATTGAGAAAAAAAATTATTTATTGCTTCTTGGAAATGCTATATATATATATATATATATATATATATATATATATATATATATATATATATATATATATATATATATATATATATAATATATGTGTGTGTGTGTGTGTGTGTTGATTCACGAAGCTATGGAACGCGATGAATGCCTTTGTCTTTAAATATATATATATATATATATATATATATATATATATATATATATATATATATATATATATATATCTATGATATTATATATATATATTATATATATATATATATATATATATATATATATATATATATATATAGAGAGAGAGAGAGAGAGAGAGAGAGAGAGAGAGAGAGAGAGAGAGATACTGGTCCCCGATAACCACCCTAAAGAAGAAAAACACTAGAAAAATTCTGCTCAAAATACTACATTCTCGTATCATTTCATTACCTCGACAACAGCCCTAAACTTATTTGATTGATATAATTACTGATGAATGTACTCTAATGTTTAATATCTGATGAATGTACTCTAATGTTTAATATCTGATGAATGTACTCTAATGTTTAATATCTGATTGATGTACTCTAATGTTTAATATCTGATGAATGTACTCTAATGTTTGTGACCCACTACAGACAGCTCATATTTTGAATGGATTCCCTCTTCGATGGCTTGATATGGCCGTCACTGCTTTCATTCAGTCGCTTGCGTCATTTAACCCATCCTAATCGGATTATATGGCACCGTTTCAATTGACTGAGTAGGCGGTACCCTTGATTGAATCTGTGAAACTGTGCGCCACACGTTTATAATGTAGGGTGTTAATAGTTTTTCCCGTTTGTTTGTCGCCATTCCTATATCATTTTTGTATTATATATATATATATATATATATATATATATATATATATATATATATATATATAATATATATATATATATTTGGCAATGCTTGCTGATCTTTATAGAATTGTAAAAAAAAATTACTTTACTATACAAAACTGATAATATAAAACCATTGCCGGTTTGGCAATTTCAATTCGCGTTTGATTAACAATCTAATCTTCTGCTACCTTTATTGTTAAAGCTGCTATACTTGGATTAGCATATAAGTATTTTTCTTATATTGTCATTACCACGTAAGTATTCTACTGATACACTTCCACACCACATTTCAATACATGGATGTCATTTAGCTATTTGTTATGAATTATGATTTCCAGAAGGTATACGTTCATCGAAGTGCTGACAAACAGGATGAAAGCATGTTTTTAAAAACTGTAGGGAGAAGAGGAAGATAAGTCTTTAATTTGAAGACTAAGTAATATGATAAGATATAGAGAAAGACAACAACATCAATAGAAATAAAGCTTTCCTCCTCTTGTCCTCTGTTGAATAACTAAGAGCTGGAATTTCTATGTGAGCCAAGAGCTCTTCTTTGGATTTGAGAGAGAGAGATGAAAGGAGATTCCCTCTGAAGTCGTCCACTTCTCTGCCGGTGGTTGAATACTACACAAATCTCTTTCTTTTGATGATGACATTACTCTGGTACACTATACCATCTGCGGCTACTTTCTATATATAGAGTTTACAGAGAGAGAGACTTACGGGCACTTCTGTATTCCTGTATGTTGCCAGGTTCACTTTGTATTTCTGTCACCCCCTGCCTTTCCTGCGTTCCTACAGATGAAACTATGTGCTTTAGAAACATCTGATGTTTCTACCATCATACCGCTATCTTACCTTCCCACAAATTCAGCAGGCAATGTGACTTTCGCTAAGTTACCACTGCTTACATTAAATACTACAGATTGACGATTATTCGTTCATATAAAAAGGACTATAATCAAAGGTATCATTATACAAGCATTTGTATTTGAAATAGTCCTTTACCTGTGTAGTCCTCTCACCTGAGGAAGTGTCAAAGGCCGGGGCAGCGTAAGAGAATTGACCCAAAGTTCCATTTCCAGACATTTACGTACTATTTAGAAAGTCATTCAACCTCACTAAATGCGACTGGATGTTGAAAGGGATATGTGGACCTCTGGATTCTGAGCAACCTGGCGTCCTTTTTAATTTAAATATGCGAGAAATCGGTAGTGAAGTAATGTGCAAAATGCCAGTACATTTAGAATAAGCTCATAGTCCTCCCCAATTTGAAACTAGAAATAATTGTAATTTAAAATCGATATCATCACTAAAACAAGATTCTCCTTCTTTCAGGAATAGTGAAGAAAGGAAATAATAAAGAGTGTAAATTACTGGTAAATAGAAACTCTCCGGATGGATTTTCTCCCTCACTCTGGTATGGAATAGCTTATCAACAGAAACTGTTGACCGAAGGCATTAACTTTATGAGCGGAAAACATCCACATAATTCCGTTTGCTCAAGTCCGGATGTTAACGGAAATTGTAAAGAGAATATCTGTTAAAGTTGGTGTCATAATCTTCAACAAAGTGGAGAATACGCATGCTTATTGCCTGCGCATATTGCGTTCTCAGTATGTATAATATTATACATACATATATATATATATATATATATATATATATATATATATATATATATATATTATATATATATATATATATATATAATGTCATACATATTTGTGTCAGTCACTATTCATTTCTAACGGATCCCGTTTCCATTATAAAACAGGGTTATCATCTATCTTTTAAAAAACGAACACTTGAATACTAAACTTGGGCACATGCACAGATTCAAGGAGCGCTCTGTCTCCAGACCGATAAACATTTATTCAGCCGATACGGTGGTCTCTGCATATGCCCCTCTTATCCTACATATCACATCCATCAGAATGCAGTGACATGGAGATACAGAAAGCTTTTTATCTTGCAAACAACTTCATGAATTTAACCGCTGCGTTTTGCATCCGTTCTCCGCCAGAGGGATTTTTGAGAATCTCGCTTATGGGATGTTTGGACTTTTTGCTTGAAAAGGTTGCGGTCTATGATTGGAATGGTACGGTCTAAAGTACAGTCGCGCAAGAGGTTTGCGAACGGTACCGTTGCAGTAATGTATGATTGCATACGTCATTCTTATAAGATAATAGGGATTTACAGAGCCATTGCTATCAAGATGTAGACACGGGTAATGACCTTCGTTGTAACTATGGCATTTTCAGATAAAGATTCTAAACAAGAATGCTATAACAAAACAATCCCTAAATTTGTAAATGGCTCATAGCTGGAATAAAGGATTCAATTCTAATTCCTAATAGAAAAAAAAGGATTATCCTTTGTAATATTTAGTGCATAGTTTCCGCGATTTCATTAAAAGAACGCAGGTGTAACTAACCGACATCTCACCTGGTACCATATTTATCAACGCAAGCAAGAGGAGTAATTTCACTCTAAATATAAAGTTGAATAACTTCAGGCATCAGATATTCCACGACAAATAATTCTATGTTATTCTCACAGTTCCAGTGTGATTAGATTCAACAAATGTAATGAAAAATTGTAAAAACAATTTGGATATTGATAAATGATAAAAGGCCTCTAGCTATTTCCCTTTTCAGCTGCAGTTGTATTATTTGATAAGGAATAGTAAATCGCATTTAGTCAGTTTTTATGACCTGAATAACATAAAATAATGACTCGTATTTAGTCAATCTTTATGACCTGAATAACATAAAATAATTAATCGTATTTAGTCAGTTTTATGACCTGAATAACTTAAAATAATGAATCGTATTTAGTAAATCTTTATGGCCGGAATGACAAGGTAAAATAAACAACTTCAGTTTAATGGATATTTTCTGTGGAAGAATATAACATGTTGAGTAAGGAAACAGATTCTAAACTTTGGAAAATCCCACGGAAAATTTTGACGTTATGGCTCTTCGGTCCAGTCCAAACGGAGGGTGATTCCTCCTTGATCAAAGGAAGAAATGTTCCCGCATTTTACAGCAGACAGGTGCCCACACTCACCTATCACTCCATTTGCTCTTGGCTGCAAGAAAAGACTGCAATGGGGCACCGATCTGCAAATGGACTATCGACGCTCTGCAACAAGCGACCGGAAATAGAAAATGACGTTTGAATTCGGCATAAGGGATTTGAGAGTCGTGCTTTTACTTATTATTGGAGATCGGCTGTTCCGATAAACGCAGAATAAGCAAGCACTTAATGAATAGATAAAACACTCCCTAGAAATTGATAACTTGAGCTTGAATCTTACAACTGAAAGTAGGCACAAAATAAATGAAGTCTCAGAAAGTATGTCTTTTCTTCAATAACATAAAAATAAAAGTCTAAAAAACTGTTTTTTTCAATATGTTTTTTTTCAATACCATAAAAATAAAAGTCTGATAAACTACGCTTTTCTTCAATAACGTAAAAATACAAGTCTAAGAAACTACGCCATATTTTTTCAATACCATAATAATAAAAGTCCAAGAAACTACGTTTCTTTTTCAATATCATAAAAATGAAAGTCTAAGAAACTACGCTTTTCTTTTTAATATCATAAAAATAAAAGTCTAAGAAACTACGCCTTTTATTCAATAATATAAAAATACACGAGAGAGAGAGAGAGAGAGAGAGAGAGAGAGAGAGAGAGAGAGGAGAGAGAGAGAGAGAATCTAACGGTGAGAAAACTACTTATTTCCTTATATATACAAGGTAAACGTTATTAAATTAAACCTTATAGTAATTGACAGAAGCCAAGTCATATATATATATATATATATATATATATATATATATATATATATATATATATATATATATATATATATATAAACATATATATATATATATCTATATATATATATATATATATATATATATATATAATATATATCTATATATATATGAATAATTATCACATCGAACCGTGATCCATTTATATATCAATTCAAGCTACAAATGTCCATTTAATATCTAATTCACTTTACCTCCCAAATGATATATTTCATATATGTACCGAAGGGGAATTTTTTTAATTGATAATAATTTCGTCCCCCCATGGGATCGAACCACCGTCCAAGTGGACAGGGACGAAATCAGGACAGCTTGAATTGATATATACTATATATATATATATATATATATATATATATATATATATATATATATATATATATGTGTGTGTGTGTGTGTGTGTGTGTGTGTATATATATATATATATATCTATATATATATATATATATATATATATATATATATATACTATATATATATATATATCCTTACCATCTTTAACTTATGAGTGTATATTAGTTTATAATTAAGGCTGCAATTCTGTTTGTCAGTCCAAGGTAATCAATGGGGCCCCTGCTTCCAATTCCAAAGTCGTGTGTAAGTTAAGGGCAAATTGATTATTTTCCGAAATTCCTCACTATTTTATTTGACCACACTAATAACAGCTTTCACGGAATAAATGAGAGAGAGAGAGAGAGAGAGAGAGAGAGAGAGAAGAGAGAGAGAGAGAGAGAGAGAGAGGAGACTATTTCTTGTCAGCCGACTGGTACTCGATGGATTTTATGTACTTTTCTTGTGGAAAGCGAAATATTTATCCTTGACCAACCAGTACAACAAACCACTATACCGACGTTTACCTACCTTAAATAAATAAAAAAAAAAAGAGGCATTTTAATTGTTACGAATTGGTCATTAAAAACATGAAAGCCAAAGAACGTAAGACGCTTTGTATTTGGTTCGTAAACAAGAAATCCAGTGGCGTCTGCTATCGAAAAGGGAAAGAAGTGATTATGTCAACATTCGCTTTGTTTAACTTTCTCTTTCCAGAAGCAATACAGACTGATTTGTTTTATATTGACTTACATGGAAACAAACCAA
>NC_087204.1:3720008-3740008 GCF_015104395.2 Macrobrachium nipponense
ATATATATTATATATATAATAGAAATATATTAAATCTATAATTATCTATATATATATATATATATATATATATATATATATATATGTATATATATATATATATAAAGCCTCCAAAATAATAAATTCGACGGTGTAATAAATTTATTTTCCTATCAACTTTGTTGGCGTAAATCAAATAAATTTCCAGCTCCAGGCTTCGACGAAGCGAAGCTGGAAGTATATTCGCGAATGGGAGGGAAATTTTTTTTCTTTTTAAATATCGAAAAACTCCAAAAGGGCATCAAATAAATGTTGGGGAAAAAAGTTCCTCCGTGAACTGAGAACTTTTGGTATTACGTGGAATATGGTGGTTGATAAAAACAGATGTGTTCTTCGCTGATTGGGACGAAACGATGCCCTTGCTAAGGAAATAGTATTTATTCTTTGTATGCATATTCTCGAATAGGGCAGTATTTCGAGTTTCTTTATAGTACAACTTCTTTAGGTATTGTTAAAAAAATATTTATATTTTTTGGATAGCGCGTCACCTTTATATTTTCTATGCTTTATTTATTTATTTATCACTATTTATTTTTATTATAGAAAGTTTCCCTTTCAGAAACCGGAAACACTACTGTAGAAGGATTAGGACCATTGACGCAAATGAAAACGTTTTTTAACCGGACGTGAAAAGAATCCAAGAAGAGATAAAAGCTATAAACAAAACGAAATGGCTACATAAAAGTAAACGAGTTTGAATGGGATTCAGATAGCCAGAAAAAAAGAAGATCAAAGTCGAATAAACAGTGTAGAACAAATGATGAGATTTGGGGTTAAGTGGCCAAATATTCAGTACAAAAAAAATTCAGACAATATAAAAAAAAAATGTTGTGTTCTCGTAAGTGGCGACCTGGCTTTTTTTGGCAAATATTCACAACCCCTGAAACCCCAAGTCTAGGATTTTCAGCGTGCTTTCTTTACTGTACCTCATTTCATATTCCCTTTCTTCCATCTTACTTTCCACACACTCCCAACTATTGATTCATAGTGCAACTGCTTTTAAGGTTCTCCTCCTGTTACATCTTTCGAACCTATTACTGTCAATTTCCGTTTCAGCGCTGAATGACCTCATAGGTCCCTGTGCTTAGCCTTTGGCCTAAATTCTATATTCAGTCCAGTTCAAAACCTGAAGTCTAGGAGGACAACAGCTTCGAATTCGACACGCCTTGATTTCATGAATACAAATGACTAAGTTGAAAACGGCCTTAAAGGGGATGGGTCCTCTGCCGAAAAAAAAAAAAAAAAGTTCAGCGTCTATAACTACTGCCATTGCTATTAGTTCATACTAGTAATTCTCACTTTACATGTAATACCAACTAATATTGTGATTTCAATTGCTATGGCATTAGGCCTGTTTGCTAATCGTCAGTTTCCAGCGATAGATTTATCAAGATTTTTCAATGTCGACTTACTATAAAATTTTCTACAGTAGGATCGAACCCGATATTTATTTTGCGCGTATCAATTATTTCAGTGGCATCCCTGTATTACGCAATAATGGCTGTATGAAACGGAACGTGTCAATTAACTTCGTCATTTAACGATATGTAAGTAATCAGGCAGGATACTAATTTTTTTTTTCTTTCACAGTCATCCTATTCGACTGGGTATTTTTTTATAGTGTGGGGTTCCGGGTTGCATCCTGCTTCCTTAGGAGTCCATCAAGATTTCAAAATACAGTAATGCGTGTATATCCTATGCTATCCATTTAACGTCCGTTAATTTATTTAATTTAATTTTTTTCCGTTTTCCTAAATTTCATTATCGTCTAATGTTACTCGTTTTCTCTTTTTAAACTCTCTGGAAATTGAATTCAGATCCCAGACCCTTCCTTACATGAAGGCTCCCGAGTTCTTGCTTTTTTTCCACGTCTTGAGATGCCAGTAAACGGTTTCTTCTTCCCTTTTTTCTTCCCTTCTTCTTCTTCTTCCTTCCCTTCCCTTTCTTCTTTTTTCTTTCTCCTTCTTTCTCCCTCCTTATTCCTTTTCCCCATTCCCTTCCCCTTTTTCTTCCTCCTCCTATTTTCCCCTTCTTCCTTTCCTTCCTTCTTCCTTCTTTCTTCTCCCTCTTCTTCCTTCTTCCCCTTCTTCTTCTCCCTTCTTCCTTCATCCTTCTTTTCCTCCTTCCTCTTCCTTTTCCCTCCCTTCCTTTTTTCCTTCCTTTCCTTCTCCTTCCTTTCCTTCCCTTTCCTTCCCTTCCCTTAATTCTTTTCTTTTCCCTCCCTTCTTCTTCTTTTTCTTTTCCCTTTCTTCTTATCCCTCCTCCTAATTCTTCCTTCTTCTTTCTTCCCTCCCTTCTTTTCTTTTTCTTTCTTCCTTTCCTTTTCTTCTTCTTCTTCCCCCCTTCTATTCCCTCCTCTTTTTCTTCCTTTCCCTTCTTCCTTCTTTTTTTTTCTTTTCCCTTCCCTTCTCCCTTCCCTATTACCTTCCTTCTTCTTCTTCCCTCCTTTTTCCTTCCTTCCTTCCTTTTTCTCCCGCCCTTCCTTTCTTTCCTTCTTCCTTTTCTTGCTTCTTCTCCCTCTTTTTTTCCTTCCTCCTGTTCTTTTCTTCCTTCCCCTTCCTTCTTTTCCTTCTTCTTCCCTTCTTCCCTTTTCTTCTTCTGCCTCCCTTCTTCTTCCTTTCCTCCTTTCCCCTTCTTTTTCCCTCCCATTCCTTCTTCCTTTTTTCTTCCCTTCTTCCCTTTTTCTTCCTTCTTTTTTTTCTTCCTCCTCCTTCTTTTTACCTCCTTCCTTCCTTCCTTTCTTCTTCCCTTCTTCTTTTCTTTTCTTCCTTCCTCCTCTTTTTCTTCTTCTTTTCTTCTTCGCTTCCTTCCCTCTCCCTCTTCTTCTTTCTTTCTTCTTTCTTTTTCCTCCCTCCTTTCTTCTTCTCTCTTTCGTTCTTTTTTTCCTTCTTTCTTCTCCCTCTTCTTCTTCCTCCTCCTTATTCTTCCTATCCTTTTCCTCTACTTCTCCTCTCTCTTCTCTCTTTCTCCCTCATCCCTTTTTTTCTACCTCCTTCCTTTTTCTTCCTTCCCTTCCTTGCTTCCCTTCTTCCTTCTTCTTCCCTTCTTCTTCTTCCTCCCTTTTTTCCTTCTTCTTCCTTCCTCCTTCTTCCTCCTCTCCTCCTTCTTCTTGCTTCTTCTTCTCCCTTCTTTTCTATCCTTCCTTCCTTCTCCTTTTCCTTCCTCCTTCTTTCATTCTTCCCCTTGCTCTTCTTCTTTTTCTTCTCTTCTTCACTCCTCCTTTTCCTTCTTTTTTCTTCCTTCCTCCCTTCTTCTTCTTTCCTCCCTCTTGCCTTTTTTCTTCCCTCCCTTTTCTTTTTCTCCCTTCTCTCTTTTTTCTTCCTTTCTCTCCTCCTTCTTCCTCTCTTCGTCTTCTTTTTCTCCCTCCTCCTTCTTTTCCTCCTCTTAATTCCCTCTTTCTTCTTCTCCCTCTCTACCTCTTCTTCTTCTTCTCTCCCTCTCCTCTTCAAATCCTCCTCTCTTCTTTCTTTCTTCTCTTCTTTCTTCCTTTTCTTCTTCTTTCCTCCCTCCCTTTTCTTCTTCTTTCTCCTCCTTCCCTTTTTCTACTTCTTCTCCTCCTCTTCTTTCTCCTCCTTCTTCCTTCTTCTCTCCCTCTTTCTTTCTTTCTTCTTCTCCATCTTCTCTTCTTCTTCTCCCTTTCTTTTCTCCTCTTTTCCTCTTCTTTCTTCTCTTCTCTTCTTCTCTCCTCCTTCTTCTTCTTCTCCCTTTCTTTACCCTTTTCCTTCTTCTTCTCTTCGTCTTCCTTTCTCCTCCCCTCTTCTTCTTTTGTCCTCCTCCTCCCTCTTATTCTTCCTCCCTCCTTCTTTCTTCTCTCCTCCTTCTTTCATTCTTCTCCCCTTCCCTACTTCTCCTCTCCTTCTTTTTCTTCTTTCTTCTCCCTTCTCTTTTTTCTCCTCCTTCTTCTTCTTCTTCTTTTCATCTTCTTTCTTCTCCTCCTTCTCTTTTCTCCTCCTCTCTTTCTTCTCCCTCTTCCTTCACTCCTCCTCCCTCTTCTCCCTCTCTTCTCCCTCCTCCTTTCTCCTTTTCTCTTCTCTCTTCTCCTTCTTCTCTATTTCTTCTTCTTCGCGCCCGAAATTAAGCGCTTTTCCTTCAGGAAAGTGCTTTATCCAATGGACGGGAAAAGGCCCCTGGGGAGTGGGGGTGGGGGCGGGGGTTGGGGGAACGTTGAACGTCTGAGAACTCCAACCTTACTTACATGTCTTACAGTTCGTTCGGGTTGCCCAGGTCCCTCAGTGTGAGGCACCTCTAATGTCTACCAGAGAGTTGCTAGTACCTCTTCCGGTATATTTTGCATCTTCCAATCTTGGATGGTCTGGGATGCAGTTTAGATATTTGTCGAGCTTATTCTTAAACACATCTACGCTCACTCCTGATATATTCCTCAGATGAGCTGGCAACGCATTGAATAGACGCTGCATTATCAATGCTGGTTGCGTAGTGGATTAATGTCCTGTGTGCTTTCCTTATTTTTCCTGGTATAGTTTTGGGCACTATTAATCTACCTCTGCTTGCTCTTTCTGATATTTTTAGTTCCATGATATTTTCTGTTTATTCCTTCTATCTGTTTCCATGCCTGAATTATCATGTAGCGTTCTCTTCTCCTTTCTAGACTATATAATTTTAAGCATTGTAGTCTTTCCCAGTAGTCAAGATCCTTAACTCTTTTATTCTAGCTGTAAAGGACCTTTGTACACTCTCTATTTGTGCAATATCCTTTTGATAGTGTGGGTACCATATCATATTGCAATATTCAAGTGGACTACGAACATATGTTTTATAAAGCATAATCATGTGTTCAGCTTTTCTTGTTTTGAAGTGCCGTAACAACATTCCCATTTTTGCTTTACATTTTGCCAAAAGAATTGCTATTTGATCATTGCATAACATGTTCCTATTCATCATCACACCAAGGTCTTTAACTGCTTCCTTATTTGTGATTGTCTCATTATTAGGTCCCCTATATGCATATAGCTTTCCTTCTCTGTCTCCATAATTTATTGATTCAAATTTATCAGAGTTAAATACCATCCTATTTTCCTCTGCCCAATCATATACTTTGTTAAGGTCTCTTTGTAAAGCGTTCCTATCTTCATCACAAGTAATTTCTCTACTTATTCTTGTGTCATCAGCGAAACTACTCACTACCGAATCCTTAACATTACTGTCTATGTCTTCAATCATAATAACAAACAGTATTGCAGCTAACACCGTACCTTGTGGCACACCGGATATTACCTTGGTTTCATCCGATTTCTCATCGTTTGCAATAACTATCTGTTTTCTGTTGTGTAAAAATTCTTTTAACCATCTTCCTACTTTATCTACGATATTGTGTTTTCTAATTTTCTTTGCTAATATATTATGGTCTACTTTGTCAAAAGCTTTTGCAAAGTCTAGATAAACCACATCTGTTTCATTTCCGCTTTTCATATTTTTGAATATGATCTCACGGCGGACTAACAGTTGGGTTTGTGTACTTTTTCCGGGTACGAAACCGTGTTGTCCTATATTAAACAAATTATTTTTTATTAAATGTTTCATAATATTTTTCTTCACTACCCTTTCATACACTTTCATAATATGTGATGTTAGACTCACAGGCCTATAATTACTTGCCTCTAGTCTTGATTCACTTTTGAAAGTAGGGGTGATATATGCTAATTTGTGCTCATCATAAATCTTGCCTGTATCTACACTTTGTCTTAATAATATTGCAAGTGGCTTTGCGATAGCATGAACTACTTTCTTTAACAAAATAGCAGGGACTCCATCAGGCCCTGCAGCAGCTCCATTTTTAATTTCATTAATTGCCTGCACAATATCAGCTTCATTAATTTCTATGTCAGCTAAATATTCACTATTTTCGTCCCTTACTTCTATATCATTATCTTCATTATCTATTCTAGGGGTGAATTCTCTCTTATATCGTTCTGCCAGTATGTTGCAAATTTTCTTTTTTTCATTCGTTAATCTCCCTTCAATTCTCAGAGGGCCTATTTCTATTCTTCTTTTATTCATCTTCTTCGCATATGAGTATAATAGTTTGGGGTTTGCTTGATATTTAATAGGTTTTTTTCTTCCAAGTCCCGTTTTTCATTTTCTTTTGATTGTATAATCTTTTGTTCTGCATTTTCTATCTTACTTTTTAGTTCTATAACTTAACATGCATTTTTTTCTTTTGCAAGACCTTTTTTCCACTTTCTGATTTTCTGGAACAAGATCCTTCTGTCTCTTGGTATGCATGAATGATGTTTACTTTTCTTCTTCGGTATATATTTATCCACTATTTTCTCTAATATTTTATATAATATCTCCGTATTTACCCTTATGTCATCACTTACGAAAATGTTATCCCAATCTTTGTTTAATTCTTCATTAATTTCTGACCATTTTATATTTTTACTGTAGTGTATTTTCCATATCCTTCCCACTTTTTCATTTCTTGCTTATCTCTGTTTTCACTTGCTTTGGAATGAACTGTTAATTCTATGACATTATGGTCTGAAATACTGGCATTATAAACTATTATTTCTTTAACATAATTCATCTCGTTCACAAATACTAGGTCTAAAGTATTTTCCTTTCTTGTTGGCAGGTGATTTATTTGTTGAATGTTGTATTCTAGTAGCATATCTAATAGCTTTTCGAATTGCCTCTTATCTTCTGCACTACTATTACTCTCTTTTTTATATGTATAAGTACAACCACAATCTCCTATTCGTTCTTTCCATTCTACTAAGGAAAGTTGAAGTCACCAGATAGGAGAATAGTCCAGTCCTTGTGATTTCTACATATATCATCCAAGTTTTTCAATTATTAAGTCAAACTCTTTAGTATTAGGAGGTCTATATATTACTATGTTCATTAATTTTTCAGATTCAAATTCTACCGCAATTAGTTCACATTCTGAGTTACTATATTTCTCATATACTTTTCCTTGTTTTTTGTCTTTCCCATATATTGCGGTTCCCCCTTGATTCCTATTTTTTCTATCTGATCTATAAATTTGGAACCCTTTTATTTGATCATCATTCCCAGTCTCTTGGGAATACCAGGTTTCACTTATATTCATTATATCTATTTTCTTTTCAATATGGGTTAGTTCTTCTAAGTACTCTATTTTTCTTTTTGAGTTACTCGTAACTAAACCCTGCGCATTCATCACTATGATGGTTTGCGTGTTTTCTCCTTCATTTAATATTGGTAGTAATAAGGATTTTCCCATGTCTCTTTCCTGTTCTGGTATGTTGTTCTTTTTTTCATTTCCAGAAATTCTGACATTAAAAATCCAACTTTTCCATAATATTTGATCTTCCTTCATCATAATTATTCATTTTGTGTCTGAATCTGCAATTTTCTCCGTTTCTGCAATATCCTCTTGCATAATAAATACAGTTATTATCTCTTGAGTAGAATTTTGGAGCTGATGCTTTGAAATTTTTTGCTGACACCTCTGCATATCTCATTGGTGGTTTGCTTTTCTTTTTACCTGATATTCTTGATTTCTCTCTTTATTTGTTTCTTTCTTATTTTGGATTTTATTACTTGGTTGGTTATTTATTTGATTATGATTCATGGCTACAGGGTGCATATATTTGCATTTTTTGTCGAACTTACATCCTTTTCCTTCTTTTAGGTTTTTGAATATTTTTGGATGCAGATCTCTGCAATCATCCCCATAGCCATCTAGGTATGCACATTTACCATATATTTCATAGTTGTGACATACCTTAGGATGTTTGTAGTAACATCTTTCTCCAAATCTGCAATTCCCTCTTTTCAAAAGGTTGCAGATTTTGTCTTTCTTGTCTATTTTTTCCTCTTTCCCGTCATTGTGTAGATCTGGGTAGAGCCTCTTCGGGATTTGCTTTTCTGTTGTCATATCGTAATTTATTTCTTCGTAGGTATGCTGCTTTATTGCCTCATATGTAGTATCAATGAGTATCTCTGCATCCATACTTTTATCTTGTTCTTTGTTTTCCTTATTTTTTTCTGTCATTTCATTTTTGTTTACTTCTCTTCCGTTTTCCTCTTCTTCTTCTTCTTCTTCCTCTTCCTCTTCTTCTTCATCCTCAACTATTTGTACATTCAATCTTGATTTAATAACATTGTCTATCCATGATAGATGTGAACAAAAAATTCTTGTATCTTTTCTCATATCTTGCATTACCTCAGCACACTGTGGATGGGTCGGAATGTTGCATGCAGCACATTTTCTGATTAGGTTTTGTGGATTGACTATGCTATACCAAACCTTACACAGTTTGCATGCTTTTGGCATTCTTTTTCCTAATGCATCAATTAGGATATTCACAAGATTCACCTTATTCATTTTCTTTGTCGGAATATGTTGGTTTATGTATATTTTCTTTATGAGTCTTTTGACCACTTGGATTTTATTTGGAACTTATTCAATTATTTTCAAGATGTTTTCATTAGATTTGTTCCAGTTTGACGGATTATATCCTTCTAATATATCTATGAATGCTTTTGTATCTTTTTGGTTAGGACTGTTGCTGATCTCATAGATGAGAAATGCCAGTTCCCTTCCTGCTACCTCATCGTATTGCGAATCCGCCAAGCAAGCTAAATTACGCCATTTCTTCCCGCAGTTGGAACTTACTGCCATCTTGTTCTGATTTACAGTATTACACTTGATAAACTAACTTAGAAGACGCTTTATCCTACTATTTTCACACTAATCTTATCACCGATAGTTCACGAACACTTCTAGATATTTCTCAAATTCTAGTCGTATGTTAAACTTGTGATATCTGTTGATTAATCTGACTTCACGCGGGAACGTCTCACCAAGCAAGATGGCAAAGGGGCAAAGGCGGCACTTTTGAAAAATGCGATTTATCCGCAGAGAGAGAGAGAGAGAGAGAGAGAGAGAGAGAGAGAGAGAGAGAGAGAGAGAGAATATATTTTCTGCAGCATACTTAGTACTTGAGTAGAAATTATGAAATGGACAGCGATTGCCTGTTCTATCAGGAAATACCGAATCCATTATTATTATTATTATTATTATTATTATTATTATTATTATTATTATTATTATTATTATAAGTTTTTTATTTATATTTTTCCCATTTTTGCGATATTATTTTTCATTATTTTTTTCATTATTTTTCATATTATTATTATTATTATTATTATTATTATTATTATTATTATTATTATTATTATTATTATTATTATTATTACTTTTTCTCATTTTTATATCTCTCATTTGATATTATTATAATCTGAATCTTCCAATATTATTATTTTTTCATTGTTTTTATGTTATTATTATTATTATTATTATTATTAGTATTATTGTTGTTGTTGTTGTTGTTGTTGTTGTTATTAGTATTGTTGTTGTTGTTATTATTATTAGTTATTATTAATTATTATTATTATTATTATTATTATTATTATTATTATTATTATTATTCTCAACATTTTATTGTTCTTTTTATAATTTTTTTTTCCATTTTTATATTTCGCATTTATGTTATTATAGTCTGAATCTTCCAATATTATTATTTTGGCATTATTTTTCATTGGGAGGCCACGTGCCCACCTCACCTCCTCACCCCACCCCCTCCTCCTGGATCCGCTAGTGATCCAGTGAAGCGTTCAAAGGTTTGTTTACCTACCCGAGGACTTCATATATGACGTTGAACTAATTAACTTCCGGTATTGTTTTCCCCTCCTTGTGATCTTTTTTATTAATATTTTTTTTCAAAAGACAATTTATGACTTTTCATACTCTGATTTTAATTGCCTGTAGAAGTGACAGAATTTAATCAAAAGTGAAGGAAAAGATGGAGACCAGAAAAGCATAATAGACTTCTACGATAATCTCATGAAAGACGTTGAAAGAGAGTTCGGAAAATGCTGGTAGGAAGTTAATTACGAAGAATTTTACGATATTCCCATGAAAGATAATGAATGAAAGTTGGGAAAAGGTCCTTGCTTATTTCGAGATACTTTATCATACCGAGTTCCTCACTGGCAAAGTGATTAGCTTGTATGACACACAAGTGTCCGCCCTTTCAGAGAATGTCACTTAATGAACAGTTATTCACTACTGTTTCACTATCAGTAGCAAAAATTCTACGAAGACACAAGCACTTGGTTCTACCTTGAGACGAAACATGTACACTTATTGCATTAAAACACCAGCGAGGTTTGTTAAGCAGTTTCCTGGCGCCTTTGTTCATTAAAGCTAATATAATCAGGTTCTAATGCCTTCAGGAAGATTACCACGTCCTATTTTCAGTCTAATTAGGCAACAGCAGTCCAAGCGCACGTTACGGTCAACCTCCAAATTACCTGTTTCATTGCAGTTTGTAATTTCAAAGTCCTTACATGACTGATACTTGCTTCAGTGCGAGGGGGACCTCCGTAGGGGATAGCGCCGTCAGTGCACCTCATACGGTGCACTGTAGGCATTACTTAAGGTTTTTTGCGGCGTGCCTTCGGCTCCTAGCTGCAACCCGTTTCGTTCATTTTACTGCACCTCCATTCATATCTCTGTCTTCTATTTTTCTATCGGATTCTCCTAACAACTTTGAGGTTTTCCTCCTGTTACGCCTTTCCAACATTCTTACTGTTAATTTCCGTCTCAGCGCTGAATGACCTCATAAGTCCCAGCGCCCGGCATCCGGCCTAAATTCTATATTCAGTTCGATTACCAACGTAACTAGGTGAACATCTGGCGTCAACCTTATGACATTGTAAAGGCATCAATAATCACCGAGACCTTTAGTCTTGCGAACTTGACACGTCACCATTTTGTAGTATACGACAGGCAGAATAAAGGACGAATCTGGACATTTTCACATCTGATATGTAACTGGGGCACTGGGCTACAATACATGTTTTCTTTTGCAGTAGCGAGATTTTTGGCGAGCAGAATTTTAGTGCTCGCTATTCAGCACCACGAACTCAGCTGTTTTTTTTTTTTTTTTTTTTTTTTTTTTGGCGGCGACCATGCACACGACAAACGAAGAATTCTCGTAAAAAAAATGTTTGCTGGAAGTAAAGAATTCACGTACGCGGGTTTTTTTTTTTTTTTTTTTTTTTTTTTGGGTTTTTTTTTTTTTTTTTTTTTTTTTTTTAGGAAAGTTAAAACGAGTTCGAGTAACTGTAATGACAGACGGCGAGATTCAAAACAGCCGAAAACAACAAATCATTAATAAATAAACAGCCGAGAAGGCAACGCTTTCAACAAAATCAGAAACTGTCAAGGAAAATATTTATGCTCAAAAAAGGAATAAATATGTTGTCGCAAGCTAGGTATTTTTAATACTGTTACGTTATAGCTTTTATTTGCCATTCACCAGTAGCAGGCACCATCACTCTCTCTCTCTCTCTCTCTCTCTCTCTCTCTCTCTCTCTCTCTCTCTCTCTCCTTTAGAAACCCGAGCTTTAGCTATACCTCTGGTTAATGTGAGAGAAAAAAATTGACTAAATTCTGGAGAATAATCCACGTAATCTCCGTAATTGAGGAAGCAGTAAATTTCCCGAAAGTTCTGCATTTCCGGAGCATCTCATAATGTACGATTTTTTTTTTCAACTGTGCGAAAAGTTCAACATTTATTAGATGGGGAAGTATATTTCGTATCGTTTTCTTTGGCTTTCATCCCAGGTACTCATATTTTTAGAATTATTCGTCTTATATGGACATTAAGTCGCTTTATCATGGGTTTAGGCATTAAATTTATTCGTCTTACATCGACATGAAGTCGTTTATTGTGGATTTAGACACAATTATAAAGTCAAACTCATCCTGTTTGGCCACTGAGGCTTTGGCCGCGTTAAGCCTAGATTTTCCGCACAGTTGCCACAATTGTATAAATAGGCCACGACAGTGACGACGAAATGTGTCTGATATTTTTTATACTGACTAAATATATGGTAATTACTCTGTCTTATAATAAAACTTCATTTGTTTAAGAATGACTAAGTTTTTTATGGGGAATTGATATTATTAAAAATGTTTTCCTGAGATTTGACACCACCGCTGTACTGTTATTTTGCTCTGTGTCCATCTCTCTCCGTGTCCGGACACCGAAGGTCATTCTGTGTCACTGAGTCACTGACCCAACATGGATACATCTCCTACTCCTCGCTGCCCCCGCCTGCATAGTCAAGCAAAGGAAATAATTTACAATGTAAATCGGTACTTTTTAGATGAAAAGGCCAGCGGTGCACCTTTGTTACCATTCATTCAATCCCTTGCTCGGACAGCCAGAGCCACCAAAGCAAGTGAAGGGACTGTTAGAAGGATTTGCAGCAAAGCAAAACCAAGAATGGTGGTTAGAAGCTGAACATAAGAAACCTGTCTTCCATTCACACAAAAACTCAGCCTGCAACGGTTACCAATTTTGATGACTTTGATAAGTGTATCCTAAGAAGAACTGTACTGGCATTTTACGAGAGAAGTGAAATCCCTACTCTCAACAAAGTCACGGAAGAGCTGAAGGAGAAAATATCTGACAATGGTAGCGTTGAATCACTTCGAAGAGTCCTGTTGCGGATTGGCTTCCGATTTTCTCAAGTTGATGGCCGTAAGTTCCTTATGGAACAAATTGACGTTGCTGTTGCTCGCACGAGATTTTTGAGAGATGCGGCAAGTCAGACAGTCCTTTGAAAACTTCGTTTTTCTTGACGAAACCTGGGTCAATCAAAATTACACTGTTGCAAAGTGTTGGACTGCCACGGCCTCCAAACAAGCAACAGGAGTAAAGCCGCATACGGGAAAAGGAAATCGCCTCATCATTCTTCATGCAGGAACGAAAGAAGGCTTTGTCGAGAATGCTGAATTATTTTTCCAAGCAACAAATGATGGTGATTATCACGAGCAGATGAATGCTGCAGTTCTCGAGCAACGGTTTAAAACCCAGTTGTTACCCACATCCCCCCTAAGTCTGTAATTGTGATGGACAAAGCATCATACCACTCGATGGTGCTTGACAAAAACCCAACAAAATCTTGGAGAAAGGAAGCAATAAAGGACTGGCTTATTAAGGAGGGTGCCCATCTAGGTGACGACATACTGAAAGTGGATCTCTCTGAACTCGCAAAAAAATGACTAATGGAAAGAAAACTTATGTGATTGACACGCTTGCTTTAGAAGCAGGACATAAAGTTGTACGGCTACCCCCATACCACAGTCAATACAACCCGATAGAGCTTATATGGGCGCGAGTAAAAACTTACATATCCAAGAGAAATACATTCAAAATTGCAGAACTTAAGCATTTAGTCAAAGATGCTTTAAACACTGTGACAGCGGAAAACTGGAAGCAGGCAATAAAACACGCTGAGAAACTTATAGAACAAGATGCGAAGCAAGATATAGCAGAGCGATTTATAGTCATTCGTCATTAACATCGAGGACAGCTCAGACGAAGAATCTCCTTATTAAACAGCACGGAGAGGATCAGGCCTTACCGGGGAGACCTCTTAAAAAAAAAACGCGCCTTGACTTTTACCTTCATGGTGGTGTGGAAACAAAGTCAAAATAACAAAGATCAATCTTAGAAAGAGAGAGAGAGAGAGAGAGAGAGAGAGAGAGAGGTGGGGTGGAAGTACCTGGGTAGACGTGGCACCGGTGGGGAAAATCCCCGGTATACTCGACCAACGCCTCAGTGGCCAAAAAGGATGAGTTCGACTATAGGAGGCACTGGAGCGTTTACATATTTTATGTTAATGGAAAGAGTTTTGTCTAATGATCAAAATAAATTCATCACTGTGCTGTCTGACTACCTTTAACCAGATATTACTGTTTTGTGTGTCACCTTTATATATATATATATATATATATATATATATATATATATATATATATATATATATATATATATATATATATATATACACACACAACACACACACACACACACACATATATATATATATTATATATATATATATATATATATATATATATATATATATATATATATATTCATATCCCATAAACATTAAAGCACACAATAATCAACGTGCACTAGAAAAAACGTAAGTCCATAGTAAAATACATTATGAAAAAGGCATAATGAAGAATCATGATGTATGCATGAAACGAAAACCCTCTGTTGGCCTTTTCTCAAATTCCCTAAAAGATCATATTTGAAGGTCATTGTTTCCCATAAGAATAAAAGAGACCTGGATACATTAAACGGCGCAATCAATAAGCGAATGTACTTAAAAGCCGTGGATTTGGAAGAGCGGTCAGTCCCCTCGTGATGTATTATGCCATAAAGGTCTGGAAAATATGCTGGAGGGGAAAGTAGTATACCATTTTGCATAGCAAAATTACTAATTCAACTTAGTGAATATTCGTCATGGAATATACGTTTAGCAATGTATATTTCTTCCATCCTAGTTCAGCAGGTTGGTGAGATAGATCATTTTAAGCGATGCGTGGACAGTGGCGTCATTTCAGATTTTTTGGGGAGGGCGGCGAGCCCTATCAGTTTGGGATAAGGGGGACGCTGTAGGCCACCCATTCCCGAGAGAAATCTTTGGAAATGTGTGCTCATTTTCGAACATTTTGAAGCCATATAAAATTCACATTGGAGTGATTATTATTATTATTATTATTATTATTATTGTTATTATTATTATTATATTATTATTATTATTATTATTATTTCAAAGCTTACGTTAGGTTAGGAGGGGAAAAAACCAAGTCTTGTGGGGGCCATCAGTATCTTCGTAAATGGCCTGGGAATAAAGTCGAGACCGGTCAGGACTTAGTAGACCCCGTCTCTTATTTCTCACCTGTGGATATGTTAGATATATATATATATATATATATATATATATATATATATATATATATATATATATATATATATATATATATAGTTCATAGATAGATATAGGTAATTTTCAATGACACTGGAAAATGACACTGTAAATAAACTTTATTATGCCGTTTACAACAAATCCTTTAAAGAAATTTACTTTCCAAACAGCTCACAGGTGTCAGGGATGAGGCCAGAGACGGGACGAGCAAGAGAATGATTAGGACGAGACCTGCCCTTGGAAACAGGTAAGTTCCTGAAGAAGGTTTCCTCTGTATTTTATTTTACTTTCAAAGTTCTTTTTATTTCCCCTTTATGTTCATATCGTAGATTTCGCTTCGCGATAATTGAACGTCTGTTGTTTAACTCCTTATCACAATTATCAGTGGCGTGATAACTAAAGGATGCGATGACCACTCGACCTTGTATGATTCCTGTTCGTGAAATCATTTCTTATCCATTGATCATTACACGCATTTGGTATAAAGATCCTGTTTATGGTATTTTAACGAGTAATCGCTTTATTTTCACACTGCATCGACATACAATACGGAAATATTTACTTAGTGTTATTTATATCAATAGCTTTGCCAAATTTAGACCAAACACGGGAAGAGTATAGCACTAAAAACATAAGAACATATGTGTGTTTTGCAAAGGTGCTAAAATGGCTGGACGTTGTGTAATCTTCATTTAATGAGGAAGTTGAAGGAAGGGATTATCTCAAGGGTTAAAAAAGGGAAATTGAAATGCTTGATAAAGAAAGGGGGGGGGACACCAAAGTTAGATTTATGTTGACTGATGCAGCATTTTTAGTGAACGTCTCTGTGTTGGCATAATACCTTTAACGTCTTTTCTCTGTCTGACTGTTCGTTTGTATGTATCTCGCTGTATGTGTGTGTTTGTGTGTGTGTGTTGTCAGCTGTGGAATTGTCATGTGGAGCTATAAATACGCTCCCAAAAGCCATTCAATACAGTTCCTTGTTCAGAATAACGTTAGAGGAAGGCTTCATTTGGATAAACTAAGAAATTGCCTGTAAGCAAATTTCTGTATTTCTCTCAATTGTTATATGAAAATATACGTCGTTATTATCCTTTCTGTAAAAGAATAAAAAGGTTCGTGATGCGAAAACTAAACACCAAATTAATGTGGATAAAATATACGCGGTTGATTGACATACAATTTCCCTAAAGGAAAATATTTGGACAGACCATTATCAATATTTAATACCTGACATTATGAAAATAAACGTTGTCGTGTTTGAAATGTATCATTCACGTTCCACAATGAATAATTGTACGATAAACTAACTCCATGATCAATGACCAGATTACGATCTGCATAAGAAAACAAAGGGAGAGGATTACTAGGAATTGTCTCAGAGTCGTGACGTAGATTCCCTAGATGTATATTTGTAGTATATTCCACTAGTCCCCCCCCCCTCTTTTTTTTCATGTCCCTAGTTAGGTTAGGTTGGGTCAAGTTAGGCTAGTTCTGGATTTAGTTAGTAATTTGGGTGTGGAAAACATAGCGAGATTATTTTTAAGATGAATCTATGGTTAGTTTTTAAGTTAGTTCCGGAATGTCAATGTAATTTGGGTGTGGAAAACGTAATGAGATTATTTTAAAGAATATTCTAATGGATAAGTTTTAAGATATGGCTATCCGCATTCTTCAGGGGAAGGTTACAATACTTGGTTACATTTCGAGACAAGCAGTCGTGCACTTGCATTGGTGGTGTTGCTTCCACCGAGCTAAAAACACATTCCGCGCATTCCCGTGTTTTTTTTTTAAATATCGGTGAATATTTCCATATATATTCAATGGCAAATCAAAATGCATTCACATCCCAGCTTCGTAATCCTGCCGCCCTCAAAATGGACACGTTCACTTCATCGAAAAAATAAATAAATAAATAAAAATAGAAAATAAAATAAATAGCGCTATGACTGCTCCATGTTTCGTTTTTCGGGCCGAACAAATATTGTCATGATATGAACGAATTTCAGTTGCATGAATGACTTATAGCCAGTGATATGTTTGGGTGGGTGAACGGTTGTCCAGTAACATTTACTATGCATCTCTTTAACGAATTGCATTATTGCAAGATTTTTCCTGCCTGGAATTTTTATGTTGTAGATTCAATGAAAAGTGTTTCTGATTCATAAACGAATTCTCGGAAAAAGTATAACCACCTCAGTGGCGAGTTCGATTCTCGGGCATTCCATTGAGGAGTGAGAGATGCAGTATTTCTGGTGTTAGAAGTTCACTCTCGACGTGGTTCGGAAGTCAAGTAAAGCCGTTGGTCCCGTTGCTGAATAACCATACTGGTTCCATGCAACGTAAAAACACCATACAGACAGACAAACAAACAAACAAACGGCAAAAGTAAAATTGATTACATAGTGCGGCTGGTAAACTCAGTCTACAAATACTTTACTATAGACAGATTCACGGAGGATATCTATAATAAACAGGTTTTTTTTATAACTATAATGTCTTCTGACTACGTGCGTATTACCTTCGTCTACACGTATAAAATGCATCAGATGAAGAGAAAGAGAGGAACTGACGAAATAAATGGGAAGAATTGTGCTTATATTACTCTTCACGCTTCACTCACGCGTTAAGTATGTGTGTTTACAGAATGCGCTTGGAACTGACTTCGGGATGAAAGACTTGAAAAAATAATATTAACAAAAATAACAGAAAAAAATTTGCATACATCGGCGAGTTTAAATGACGGGAAATATTCGAAATAGCAGCGCGTCATTCGAGTGACTAGTGTGGAAAGCTTTTTATTTTTTATTTATTCTTTATTATTGTTGCTTCAGTCCTTGGTTGAATTCACAACAGAACACATACTAAAAAATAGAACTTAAATGTAGGAGAAGTTATATTCTATATATATTTTGTTAAGAATCACTAGGAAGCATCTGGTGTTGCAACTTTGGGGAATAGCCACTGCACAGCACTGGTTTATTTATGTACAGTAAGACAAAAATGTCATTCACGTATTTTGTTGTCAACTGAGTTGTTTTTATATACGATTGGAAGTTAGGGTATTTTTTTTAACCTCATATTTCCAGCGGATTTTCGGATGCAGCCACGCCACTCTCTCTCTCTCTCTCTCTCTCTCTCTCTCTCTCTCTCTCTCTCTCTCTCTACATGAATGAATTTGATTATGGACGGGGCATTTCGAATTCTTGTCGATAGAATTAAATTTTTCTCTTTTTCGAAATCTTTCAGAGATGAGTTGAAATAATAATAATAATAATAATAATAATAATAATAATAATAATAATAATAATAATAATAATAATTTCACGAGATTGTGAATTTCTTAGCAATAATGATAATAACAGTAATAATATTACACATATTGATTTTCACGAGATTGTTAATTTAATAAGCAATAATAATAATAATAATAATAAATAATAATAATAATAATAATAATGATAATAATAATAACTAAATGTTCATATTCCAAGTATCTGAAGATATCTTGAAGTATCAGTAGACCCATTTATATCTTGACCAACTTTACCTTCGTAGAATCAATCGAAGTCCTTCACACTACGTATTGAATAACGAAAGGAGACACAAGCAGAAGGAAAGAAACGAACAGAGAAATAAAGAAACTGAACTGGAAAATAACAGGGGAGAGGGGAGGGAAAGAGAATAGGGTGTGGGTAAAGGGAAAACTGGTAGTGACCCCCCCCCCCCCCGCCCCCGCCCCCACCAAAAAAAAACAAAAAAAACACGGGTTTCTTCCTGCCAACGGCTCGGTTAATTGGAGGAAAAAACATTTCCCTGGAACACGATGATCACTTTCATGTATGTTCTCTTTTTTTCAGTTTTTTTTTTTCTATTTATTGTTTTAGTTTTTCTTTTACTCGGTCTCACGTCCAGGACAGTTAGTATTCACACACACGGAATATATTAGAAAGAACATTCTTATTTTTATTTTTTTTTTTTTTTTTTTTTTTACTGTTTTCTGCGAGGAGAAAATTCTAGAAAAGATCTGCAAGCTTTTCTAGTTTTTAACTCGAGTCTTACTTGCGACATTCGTGAAAGACTGATGTGATACAATGAAGCTAACGCAAGTATTTCTAACACTGTACCGTAATAATGACGCAAGTATTTTTACGCTGTACCGTAATGAGCAAGTATTTTTACGTTACCGTGATAATGACATAATATTTTTACGCTGTACCGTAATAATGACGCAATTATTTTTACGCTGTACCGTAATAATGACACAAGTATTTTTACACTGTACTGAAATAATGACAAGACGGGGTAACGATTTAGACACGAAGAATTTATTGACAAAGACAAACAAACACCGTGAAAGATATCATTAGTCAGGAGGTGTGGTAAATCTAACAAGGCGTGATCCGACCTCCAGCTTACTCGGGGCGCGTGCTAAAATCCACGGTCAAATAGAGCGTTGTTTCACCAACGAAAATTAAAATAAATACCCTCAATTTTATTCTAAATAATTTTTCTGTACTGTTTTACATGCGCATTATTTTTTTTTATTTTACATTTTCATTCTAATAGATAAATCATAAGTATTCTATCCTGAAATTCCTGTATCTTTAATTCAACGCGAAACACCTTTTTCAGACCTTTTTAGGCTTTTCCATGGGGGTAGGAAAGACCTATGGAAAAGCCTAAAACAGATACAGGAATTTTAGGATAGGATATTTATGATTTATTTAGTAGGATGAAAATGTAAAAAATGTATGATGTGCATGTTAAACAGTACAGAGCAATTATTTCTAACAACAACATCAAAGTAGTTTGTAGGCTTACACCCCGAGGAAGCGAAAATGATGGAAGCCACGATATACTGGCCATCATCCCGAGGTTCTCCCAAACCTTCAAAAGAAGAGAAACCGTTTCCAGACCCCCATCAGGCAAAATGTGAAGCCATAAATCCTGCCCTTTTGCCCTCTGAGGATAAGAGCTCTCTGGAACGGCGCGATCATTGTCCTCACATCCAGATGATGGTGTGGTATTCGTTCTGAAGGAGTAGGACGCATGTCTTATTGTCCCTCACTGGGATGTGGTGTCAAGTTTAGCTTTGCCAGAATGACTTACCAGTGAGGTGTCATAATCATAACTGATTTTATTTTATG
>NC_087204.1:3745008-3775685 GCF_015104395.2 Macrobrachium nipponense
TCATCTCTTACAGATATTCTTATGTTTACAAACTCTGCAAGAAACCTAGTTTGCCAGCCTTCATACGGGTGCCATTAAAGTTTAGTTTCTTTGGTGTTCTTTCCTTTCGAAATAAAAAGTCCTAAATTCTTCGGAAATTAGAAAAAAAATACCCCTCAGAAGGAAAAGGTCGACTTTCGAGACATAAAAGAGAATTTCTGCTTTGATTTCGAGTAAAGAATGAAGGAAGCCTGACTCCCAGATACACTGCCTTTTGACGTGTGATTAATCAAAAGCAGGGAACTTTTTTTTTTTTTCTTATTGTGGGTCCTTCTCGAGTGGCTGTTTTGTCAATTAGTTTTTTTTTTTTAATCAGAACTTTGTCCCTCTCTCTCTCTCTCTCTCTCTCTCTCTCTATCTCTCTCTCTCTCTCACTCTCTCTCTTTCTCTCTCATTCAAGTGAATGAATTCACCGGACCGGCGGACTTAGTATATATAACCCAACAGGTGTCTGCGTTCAAACGCGCCATCACACTTGTCGATTAAAAACGATAAGAAGAAAAAAATAGTTTCATAATTTACCCTCTCGTCCTCCGCCTCAAACTCCTGAATGATAAATGGGCTTTCAGCGTCATGAACGCGAATAACTTTCATCTAATGTCAAGTGTGAAAGCTTTCTCGATTTCTTGCGTCAATGAAATTCAGAGCGTTCGTTATTCATTCGCGAGGAAATGTATCCATATATGTGTACTCTCTGTATATATGCGGGGACGAATAAACGTCCATTGAAGTATATAGACACAGCAACAGACATACACACACACCCACACACGCCACACACACACACACACACACACAGACACACATTGAGTCAATATAAGAATGTGGGGGCATATGTATCAGTTTTCACTAGGATATTGTTATATAGGAATTTTTCCAACTGGTTAACGAGCGTAGAGTCTACTTCTTTTTTTTTTTTTCAGCATGACAGAATTACGCACCGAACTACCATTTTAATGAACGTAACCAAAATTTAGTTTCTGTAATCCACACGAATTTCTCTCTTACACTCTGTTAATGGATGGATTATCTCATCGCTTTTTCCCCATCAGGTGTTCTCCAGTTCTCCTCTCGAGCCTATAGTAGATTCTGATGTCTAGGCCAGTCCCTTTCGACGCTCCTGATTGGCTGTTGATAAGCCAACCACAGGGCTTGCAACTCTCAGTCTCTCTCGAGAGTTCACATAGGCAGGATGTATGTTCCACCTCTCCTGAAAGATACTTTTGAAAGACATATCCCTCAGGTAACAGAATCAAATGCCCCTGGGTGGCATAATCAAATCCCCCTGGGTAGCATAAACAAATCCCCCTGGGTAACATAATCAAATTGACTAGAAAACCGACACGGACCCTTCTGCAGAATATACTGGCCATAATATACTAATAAATGCACACAGCATTTACATGAAGATCTGTAACTGTTCAGTGTCTGTAAGTTATATGATTTGTAGACAACAGTTTATTGGCCGTTATCGTTGGTACGCGCAATCAAAAATCAGCTTAGAATTCGTATATTAAATCTGTAACAACAGAGAGAGAGAGAGAGAGTTCAAAGTAATTAAGAACTTAATCCTTCGTTAAAACTTTATTGTCCTGCAACGAAAGAGCTTTCAGAGAGTGATAATTGCCTGAGAGTTCTGATAGTTTTACTCGTAGCTAATATCGTTAGTCGTTTTTATCACCAAATTGATCATGCAGTTCTCATGTTTCGTATTTTGGTTAAAATATTGTATATCTGTATGCTATGCACTTTTTGGACACGCTTATATAAATATTCAGTCTCTGTACTCGCATATAAATATTCACTCTTTGTCCTCCTGCAGCGCCTATCTCTCTGGACTCTAGTCTCCAACGGAGTCACTCTGTGTCCTAACCTTCTTTTCATAACATGATATCAACTTTTCCCGTCTTATTCCCCTCAATCCACGATGCAGTTGTTTCTCTCCCATCTCTCCTTTAAGCAATTCCTTTCTCTCCTCTCTTAATCTACCTATAGTAGGACTCTCTTTAGCTTTCTAGCTTGAAGGCCGGAGATTCCAGATTTCCCATTTAACTTTCCAAGCACACTTACCTAAGTGACTATCCTTTTAAGAAGGAGGGAGAGAAAACGCGGGATGTGAAGGCTAAGTTGGGCTTGCTTCTCTCTATAAGCCTAGGGTTTAATATTACTGAACTGGGATACTTGTTTATTTAAGAAGTTCGCCTCTATTTTCATCTACAATAACCCCTGGGCACACGATGCCCCAGCAACTTTACCCCCCCCCCCCCCCCACACCTCTAAGTGATGGCGAAAAGCTTTACGAAAATATTTAACCAGCGTTATCTCTCCCACCTAATTTTCTTTATCCAATTCATTAGGGATGAAATAGGTGGGAAATTAAACAAAAGCGAACTAACACAATATATCAAGAACAATTACAAAGCTCTGAAAATTCTATGAATGTAAAAGATCAGACCAAGTAACCCTGGCTGCCTGTAAGGGTACGATCATATATTAATGAAATCACTCAAAGTAGTCTTCGATATTCTGTGATTTTAGTGAAGATAGAACGAGCTTTTCCTTAACAATGCATAGGCTTAAAGACTATAAACTCGCATTGTTTTTATAATTATTCTCGTCAGGCACTATAAGATCGATGGATGGGAAAAATGACCTAGGTACGGTCTAAATGTAATTAACTATGAATCTTTTACGGTTATGACATATTGCACGTGTTCACACATTAAGCATTTACATGTAAAAGGAGGAAATAGATCAAAACCTTAATTATTCACATGTAAAAAGAAGGAGATAGATCAACACATTAACTATTTACGTGTAAAAGGAGATATGTCAACAAGTTAACTATTCACATGTAAAAGAAAGGAAATATAGCAACACATTAACACGTATGTTAAAATATATATATAAATATGTGTGACAATTCTCCATATGACTTCTTCTTCAGAAAGGGCGTCTTGTCGATAAATCTCATTAAACGGTCAAACAGGCGTGTGTCTGTGACAGTGATAAGAGGGCGAGGAGCATTGACGAGGGCTCTTAGCCTGGTGGTCGGAAATAAAGTCGCAGGAAAAAAAAATCACTCACGGGAAAAGGGTCACAATTTTGGCTAGGGGAAAAATGTCACAGATAAAAAAGGTCATAATTTTGGTTAGGAAATGAAGTCACAGAAAAAATTCACAATTTTTGCCAGGAAAAAAGCGACAGGAAAATAATCACAGAAGAAAAATCACAATTTGGCTAGGGGGAAAAAATCGCAGGAAAAAAGTCACGAAAATTAAGTCACAATTTTGGCTAGGAAAAAAGTTGCAGGAAAAGTCACAGAAAAAGTCACAATTTTGGCTACGGGAAAAAAAGTGGCAGGAAAAAGTCACAATTTTGACCAGGGAAAAAGTGGCAGGAAAATAAGAACGAAAATAAGTCACAATGTGGGTAGGAAAAAATTCACATTAATTTACGGTGTCCGGAAATATAGTCACCCAAAAAAGTCACAATTTTGACCACCAGAAAAAAGTGACGGAAATAATCACAGAAAATAAGTCAATTTTGGCTTTAGGAAAAAAAAAGTCACCGAAAAAAAAAACACAACTTTGGCTAGGAAAAAAAGTCACCGAAAAAAAAACACAATTTTGGCTAGGAAAAAAAAATCACATTAATTCATGATGGCCGGAAATAAAAAGTCACAGGAAGATAGTCACAGAAAAAAATAAAATTTTGGCTAGGGGGAAAAAGTCGCAGTAATTTAAGGTGGCCAGAAATAAATCCACAGGAAAAAAGTCACAGAAAAAAAGTCACAATTTTAGCTAGGGGAAAAAAGTCGCAGTAATTCATGGTGGCCGAAAATAGTACAGGAAAAAATTCACAAAAAAAAGGTCACAATTTGTCTAAGAAAAAAGTCGCCGTAATTTACGGTGGCCGGAAATAAAGTCCGGAAAAAGTAACGGAAAAAAATCAACATTTTGGCTAGGGGGAAAAAAAGTAGCAGTAATCAACGGTGTCCGGAAATAAAGTCATGGGAAATAAAGTCGCCCAAAAAAAGTCACAATTTTGGCTTGGGAAAAAAGTCGCTGTAATTTACGGTGGCCGGAAATAGTCACCCCAAAAAATCTTAATTTTGACTAGGGGAAAAAATTCACAGTAAATTACGGTGAACGGAAATAAATCCACAGGAAAAAAGTAACAGGAAAATAGCCACAATTTTGGCTAGGGGAAAAAAGTCCAGTAATTTAAGGTGGCCGGCAATAAAGTCACAGGGGGAATGATCCACAATATTTCTTGGTGTCTTTACCTTTATATTTACAGTCTTTTGTTTGTGTTTTTAAACATTAGTCCCCAAAGGGTTTGTACTAAACACACCGCAAAGGTGTATACTTGGATACATACCGGGTTAAAAAACACTTGTTGGCTAACTATATAGAAAAGATTAATGACTTTTTTTCCCTGTGATTTTTTTCTCTCTGACCTTTTTACCCGTGACTTTTTTTTTATCTGGATTCGTTAATCTGGCTGTAGCCATGGTGATCTACGGAACGGTTACTACCAACACCTACTTTATAATCAGAATAATTTCTCCGTAGAATATCGTTCTAAAATGGTATTAGAAATGAGAACATGTGAAATTTTATCCATTAACTAGTATTTATTTGCTAGTTGGGTCCTTGTTTTTTTTTTTTTTTTTTTTTTTTTTTTTTTTTTAGATATCTTCATCCCCCTTTTCCATCTGAAAACAGAAAAAAACTTACTGATACATTTTCCATTTCAAATCCATACACAACAATGGCCATACCTACATAGCCTGATATAATATACAGCTATAATATCTTGTATTATTTGCCTTCAGTAGATCACTTCTAGATCAGAATACCATATCATCACAACAGCATTTAAGCCATTGGTTATGAAACCGTCACCAATCTCCCACTATTCGTATCCGATCAATGTCAGTTCCGCTGTTGTTATTTCTAAGGCCTCGGTTATTTTTTGGATGTACCACAGCTACATTAAAAAAAAAAACATTTCTTCGATGTATTTCGTCGTTCCAACGAATTTTCAGGAAAGTCTTCTTCCTCGCACACCTCGAGCCAGGCCAGATCATGTAGAGGTTTTTTTTTTCGCACACAAAATATTGGTGTTATTTGTTTTTTCAACACTACCGTCTGCAATGACAGAACAGATTTAATGTCTGTTTAGTAAATCAATCAGAGCACAAATAAAATAATAAACCATTTCAGCGTTCTTCATTTTTACCTTTCCGTCAAATTCGACGCTTTGTTTTAGTCACTCAGCAGTTATTAAAGCCATCCGTCTTGGTTTGTGAACGAGTCTCCATTCAGTTATGCAATTAGCAGCTGACGAAAACTGGTATACGAAGCATCAGATAACTCAGCATACAAGAGCTGTTTCATATCGTGGAGCCTAAGTGAAAAGGTGATATAAATATGACGAATTTCTGAATTGTTAATGCATTTCTATCCCCGTTATAAATAATCGAAGGTAGATTCCTGACCCTCTTTCCCTAAAAAGAAGTCTACAATTCCGACTTCGTTTCCGATTACCATGAAATATGGACTTGTGCCAAGTCAATACGATGTTGTAAATTCTCCCCTTTTATCGTCTCCGGGTGATGAGGTCTGTATGGAAATGATACGACTCCTGCCCTTCGGGACGATGATAAAAAGTCTTGCGTTTGATAAACAATGTACAGGAATATTGTTGGAAAAGGAAAACATGTATCAGATACGACAATCTCTGTGTATTGTGCGCCCTCTTGTTAACATGAACCCCGTTAGGGGGATAGCGTCGTGAGTGCACCTCGTGCAGTGCACTGTAGGCGTTAATTAAGGTTCATTGCAGCGTGCTTTCGGCTCCTAGCTGTAAACAACCCTTTCGTTTTACTGTACCTCCTTTCATATTCTCATTCTTCCATCTTACTCTCCACCCTCTCTCAACTGCTTTGAGGTTTTCCTCCTGTTACACCTTTTCAAACCTTTTACTGTCAGTTTCCGTTTCAGCGCTGAATGACCTTATAGGCGCCATCGCCTGGCCTTTGGCCTAAATACTATATTCAATTCAATCAATTAAACAACATTAGATGTATAGATTAATCATGACATCAATTCTCGAAGTTTCACTCCGCTATTTGATAATATTATCACCAGTGGTGCAAAGAACATAAAGAAATGAAGCTCGCGTAGATTCGTGTATTCCTATCAGCTGATAGTATCAGGAGTATATTTATATTAAAAACAATGCTTACATTTTGTTGATCTAAAGAATATTTTATTTTTACAAAAGCTTCCCTGCCACCATCTGTGCATGCAAACAAAAACGTCAGGAGCAACACTGGAAGCAAGCACACAAGAAAAGCAGGAAAACAGTCTATACTTTATGTAGCTCGACAGAATAAAGTTCATATATACCAGAGTGTTTTGGTTATTGTTGAATGTATTAAACCCAACCGATTACAAGGAATGGGTTGACAGAGGCGACTGCATTCCCAGCGAGATCAGTTAATATGCGAAAGTACCAAGCCAGTACAGAGATTACAATGTTTCTTATACGGATGCCGTTTGCATTGTCAAAATTATAAGGTCATTCGCGGCAGGAAACATATAGATAATGCAGCTGACACCATATTAAAGGCAACTTTAAATTAGAGTTATACACGCATATTTGATCTCCGAGATTTTGTTTGGAAATCTCGGTCAACAAAATGATACCGCATTCGAGAAAATTTATTTTTATTGTAGCAGTACCATCGGGCTTGGGAGAAGGTATAGATAAAACGTATCTACGATTACGATACCTGCGGAAAATAACACGAGGCAGAGAGTATCGTCCTGTGTAGAGCAACACTTACAGAGCAAACTTGTTGGAATGCAAGTTTATACATTTCACATTCATCGGCTTTTAAAGAAGAGACAATCAAAGTAGTTCAAAGGATTCCTAGTGGCACTTGTGTCGAAAAAATTCGTTCCACCTTTGCGACTATGAAATTAGCCCAGATCGAAAACAAAGATATTGACAAATTTCAGTCGCCCAAAAATTTATTACCACAGATTTTGATGGACTGATACGTTTGTGATTGGGTATGAGTGAGCTGCCGCTCATAACAGCCGGTTTTTTTTTTATTTACAATAAAATCAAAGTGATTTTTTTTTTTTTTCTTTTTTAACCCAGATAACTTTGATTGTCATTTTCTCTAATGGTCCGTCACTCGAATTATTTGAGATATATGTTAAAATTAACGTATGAAGCAAACGGAATATTAATAGTGATTTATATATATATATATTATATATATATATATATATATATATATATATAATTGCTTATATTTACTCATCTTTCTGTTCTTGTAGTGTTAGTTCTATAAAGTATCTCGAGGGAAGTAGCAGTAGTTCTTTATCTACCTTGTGATAGGATTTTTTTCCTAAGCCGTACTTTTGCGTACTTTCTAGTATTCTATAAAATATAAAAATCCATACCACTGGTATTTATGACGTGAGCATTAGATATAACACGTCAGTTATAGAGATAATATACATGAATTCTCCCAATTTGATCAATATAGAATGGACATACAAGAGTCTGACGTGACCTTAATCTCCTTCGATTTTGAACCATCTCATTTCCCCCAATTGGCAAATGGAAATTCTTTTAGATGATTGGTGACCCTCCAATAAGCAGATCTGCTCAGAGAAGTCATTTGTTTACATAAATGAAAAAAAAAAGATTATATTCTCTCTACAATTTAAACCAATAAGTACTACACCTACGTATCAGGTTTATTTTGTAACACGTGAATGAAATTCCTTTCAGACTTCAAAGTGAATACGACTCTATTCATGATCCCAATAACTTTCTTTCTTTTTTTTCATCTCCCCAAAAGCTTTTTTTTCGCTTCGACAACAAGACAAACATAAAAAAAGTTGATTGGAAAACTAAGATATGTTTTATATTCATCAGGAAAAGAAATGGGGTTTACATTTGCATAAAAGTAATTTTCCTTTTGTGTTTACCGAGATTAAAGGTAGTTTGAGGTCCTTTGGCGTTACTCTCTCTCTCTCTCTCTCTCTCTCTCTCTCTCTCTCTCTCTCTCTCTCTCTGAGGACCAGGTATTCTTGACTTTACTCTCTCTCTCTCAAGGAGCCAGGTATTCATCGCTTTATCTCTCTCTCTCTCTCTCTCTCTCTCTCTCTCTGAGGACCAGGTATTCTTGACCTTACTCTCTCTCTCTCTCTCTCTCTCTCTCTCTCTCTCTCTCTCTCTCGGAGCCAGGTATTCACTGAAAAAGATTTGGGCAAAATTTGCCAGATATTTACTTATTTATTCTTGTTGTACTTTTTAATATAAAAAAATTGTGGACACTAGGTTGGTAAGTCGGGCCTTTTCGACAAAGTTCTTATGATATTTAGGTAACTTTTCAGTTGACTTTGCAAACTGGCGATGGTTATGTTTGCATGTTGGCAAGAGAAAAAAAAACTTTTTATTTCCGCTCCATTCCGTAATTATTATTATTGTTGTAATTTCTTAAGGAGGTAATACATTTTTTATTAAATTTTTTTCAGTTTCATTTCGTACTTATTATTATAGTTGTAATTTCTGAAAGAGGTAATACAGTCTTTATTTAATTTTCTTCAATTTAATTCCGTAATTATTATTATTACTGTGATTTCTTAAACAAGTAATGCATTTTTATTCAATTTTCTTCAGTTTCATTCCGTACATATTATTATTACTGTAATTTCTTAAAAAAAGGTCATCAATTCATACGAAATAGACCCGCTAGGAAAACTTTTAATGAAGTGGATACCAGAATGTGAGTAGTGATGGCTTTGCAAAAACCCCAATGAACAATACATGGAACATTACATTATTACTTATAGGTAAAAGTAACCACCTTCATTATTACATATCTCTTTTCGTTTATGCTAATGAAACAGAGCAAGGCAATGCCCGGTCTTCAATATATAAGAAATTTAATACAATAAACAAAACTCGGCTTTTTTTATGAGTAGTTTCGTCGTTTCGTTTGTGATAATACGAGACCATTATCACATACGCAGTGATTCTCAAACTGGGTGCCGTGGCACCCTGGGGTGCAACAGGCAGTGCCAAGGTTGTGTCGCAGGAGTGACATGACTTTCGTCTCGGCTAGGTCATCTCAATGAACATTTTGTAAACAAAAATTGCAGAAGTCTTCATTTAATTGTTCTCAGTGTGTAATTAACACACACACGCACATACACACACACACACATATATATTTATATATGTATATATATATAGATATATATAGATATATATATATATATATATACATAAATATATGTGTGTGTGTGTGCGTGTGTATGTGTGTGTGTGTGTGCTCGTGTGTGTTAATTACACACTGAGAACAATTAAATGAAGACTTCTGCAATTTTTTTACAAAATGTTTAACTATCACATACACACGCACACGCTCACTAACTTGGGTATAGATACACACACACACACACACACACATATATATATATATATATATTATTATATAGTATATATATATATATATATATGTGTGTGTGTGTGTGTGTGTGTGTGTGTGTGTGTGTGTGTGTGTAAATATACACATACACTCATACATATATATATATATATATATATATATATATATATATATATATATATATATATATATATATATATAGGTGTGTGTGTGTGTGTGTGTGTATGTATGTGTGTATTTATACCCATGTTAGTGAGCGTGTGCGTGAGCGTGTGTATGTGATAGTTAAAAAAAATCTGGTAATTTAGGAGTTGAAAGTAGAAATCACAAACATGACATTCTAAGTCGAACTGTAGAAAACAAGTTCCTCATCAAACTGTCCGTTGTTTGCTTAATTCTCTGTTTTGGTGACAAATTGACTTTCTTCATAACCTACCGCGGCTTTTATGGTCACGTAATAAAAGACGAAAAATCTCCAGATGAAAAAAAATAATCTTTTATTTTATTCCTTTTCTCTATCCTTGTGCTGACAAGGGAAATCCTTAGCAGCTTGGAACGATTCCCAGAGGAATGGAAAGAAAATGGAAAGGTTTTTGAAAGAAAACAGAAAAATGTTTGACTAGTTATCGTGACGAAAATCATTATTTTTTATTCCTGTTATTTTTTTTTTTTTTAGAGAATTTGTCTTCTTTACCTTAGCCTCTGGTACTTTTGTTATTACTACTACTACTTTTACTCAAGGTTCTTTGCAGCGTCCCTCCAGCCAACCTCTCCTAACAATTCTTTCATAGTTGCAACTGCTTTGAGGTTTTCCTCCTGTTATTACACCTTTCAGTTCTACCTACTCTCAATTTCCTCTCCAGTGCTGAATGACCTCATAGGTCCCAGTGTTTGGCCTTTGGCCTGAATTCTATATCCCTTTCCATCAATAATTTGCCAGTGGGAGGGTTCGAATAAGGAAAGGAGAAATAAATATTCCTAAGGAGAATGAACCATTAATTGTTATATAAACACATTACTCGCCATCTTTAGAGCCCGTGAAATATACTTAAAAGAATCTGAGTTAGGAAGAACGTATTAAACTAGATATGCATGTAATTGTAATATCCATAATACCCTCTTAATTTCTAGAATTCTTCACGCTCTCTGGATACTTGTCACTACAAAGCCTTGAGATCCAAGCGCAAGAAACATGAAGCAATTATGATGATGTCGGGTGGCGGGGAACGAACCAGCGTCTTATAATCAAACAGTTCACATGGTGTCAGGACTTTCAACTACATATTCTGTTATTTCCCAAGCGGACAGTGATTCACAAACAGATATATATATATATATATATATATATATATATATATATATATATATATATATATATATATATATATATATATATATATATATATATATATATATATATATATATATATATATATATATATATATATAATATATATATATATATATATATATATATATATATATATATATATATATATATATATGTGTGTGTGTGTGTGTGTGTGTGTGTGTTGGTGTGTGTGTCTGTGACGAATACAATTATACGTTCCAACCATTTTCCTGACACTTGAGATTTATGTACAAAACTCATTCAACCTTTTAGTGAATTCAGTAGAAATCGAAGCGATGATTAAGGATAGATAATACCTACCAGTCATTGAAAGCCTTATATACGATTTTGAGGAACAATAATGTACAAATAACTAGTTTTTTTTAGAACGTACAACAAAGCAACGCCTCGTTTTTGAACTGGTTCGCCACCAAAGAGCGATGGTGGAAATCTAGGCGTTCTAAAGACTGATAAAAACAAAACAAGATCGTAAATATAAAGGATAAGATCCTTCAGGAAAACGGCTGTGAAAGGCGAACGGAGTCCTTCCTTCCGTTCAGTCTCCGCCTCGGCCTGTTCCCTACGTAGGATAATCCTCCATGTTTTGGGGAATCCTTTATCCCTAGGAAGGGCGTATTCGTCAGTAAAAGCAGACGTCTTTCATCCTTGGTCCCTCTGCCCTTCGTGTATATGTGTAGGATTTAGGATTTTGTGGAAAAAAAAACATTGTTTTTTATTTTAGGACACGGCACCGCCCCCCCCCCCCTTCCCCCCCACCCACCCCACCCCAACCAATAAAGATAAAAATCCTCTTTTGTACTAAACCAAAATTTGCTGGTGTCATATGGAGAAAAAAATCAAAATAGTGAAAATTTTCGATGATTATGCTAACCAGTTTGATGGATATGTTAACGGATGGGAATCAGTAAAACCAAGAGAGAGAGAGAGAGAGAGAGAGAGAGAGAGAGAGAGAGAGAGAGAGAACGAACTCATATTCCAATTTGCTGTATTTTGAAGTTGTTGAATATTGGATACATTAAATGGAGAGACAGACAGACGGACAGAGAAAGGTGCGATGGGGAATATTCTCGATTTTAAGTAATCATGTCTGTAATATCTAAGCTAGCAACATTAAAAGCTGAGAGAGAGAGAGAGAGAGAGAGAGAGAGAGAGAGAGAGAGACCTGGGTGGGGTGGGGTGGGGTTGAGGTCCGGGCTATGGACATAGATGCACTATTTCGCAAAAACAAAATAAATTCCTGTCATTCCAATTCCCGCTGTTTATTTTGAGCGTCTCCCACAGTTCCCGAGAACACTCCATGTCAAGCCGTGCCATGGAAGAATTGAATTTCCTATTTACCGAGTGCGAGTGACTTCGGATTGCCAATCGATCGACCCGCGAAAGGTGCCAAGATTGAAAATAAAAAGGAGAGCAGCGTGCAAAAATGGGGCCGAAAGTGTTTTAAAAAAACGAAAAAAAGTAAAAAAAAAAGTATAAAGAAAAGAAAAATTAAATAGAGTTATGTGGTGCCGACTATATCAAAGAATTGTATGTTTGTGTTTTTACTTTGTGGTATGTGCACGCATATAAAAATGAATTCAGATAAGCGTCTGTCTTTATGTCTATTCTTAAATATTGATGTGTGTGTGCGTACATGCCTGTGTTCTACTACTGGCAATTACTCTTTTTCCAGTGAAGAAACCTCCTATGGAATACGAATTATTCAAAGTTATAAATCATCGTTTTATTTCTACGTACCGTATGTTTAAAATTCTGATTTGTAGTCTGTGCGTTTCGTGTAATTAAATGCTGTTTTCTTAGTTAAATATAGTATCCCCCAATTTTCTCGCTTTCCTCTTACTTTTACGAACAATAATGCTGGTACGTAGAACTAATAGAAGGGAATAAGGGACAATCCAATTTTCTAACCTACGTAACCCCTAGCTTAACCCATCACGCGGAGAATTAATTAAGTGTCCAAAATAAATGGCGCCTTCCTCGCGCTTATAACAAAATAAAAAAAAAACGGAAATTGAACGTGGTCGCTTTGTCCTTATTCTACTCTGCTGTGTGTGTCTGTAAGTCTGTCTATACAACTGTCTTTTGGTCCTTCACTGAGATCTCTGTCTATTTCGTGACTATGATTTAAAACTTGAACATTCGTTTGAGAATCAGACAGACCGCAACACTTAGCTAGTCTGTCATGAGCAAAGACGAGATGGTTTTTCTCCGGGTCTGTTTCCTTCTTTGGAAAAAAAATCTGATATGGACCTCATATAATATTTATAACGGTGATAATATCAATGTGACCTATTTTAGGTCATTTGTACTCCCTTTACAGGATACTGTTCTGTGGTGTGGACGTCTGCTTCTGCCAGAGATTTATCTCTTTTAGATAGGTTTTCGTGGTGGTAGGTTTCTGTTTCCTAATAGTATTAGTTATTAGTTATGTCTCGAACCATCGACAGATGGTCTCTTGTTTGTCACTTTTTTATAAATTGTATTTCAACAGAGATCTTTCACATTCACAATTGATCGCTGATCCCCTTTATCTGCCGAGAGCAGCCAGATTCGCTAAACAGCAGCACCAGTATCGCATAAATGTACTTCGCTGTCGAACTTCTCAGTTCCAGAGGTTCTTTATTACTCACACCGTTGGATTATGGAACTGTCCCCCCAACCCACCCGAAGAAGCCGTGCAATTGGAACTTCAGAAGTTTAAACGAAGTTGCAATACATTACTACCCTGATACTATTCACGTTGCATTTCAATACATTTTTATTCATTTAGTAATTTATTAATTAATTTTTTTAATAAGTGTGATCTGTTCTATCTGTATTTCTCAGTACCTATTCTCACTTCTTCCTAATGAACACCATATTCATTGAAAGCTTGAATTTCAAGTCAATGGCCGCTTTGGTAGGTTTTTCCGTACGAATAGGTTTCATCTCTAAATAACTAATAATAATAATAATAATAATAATAATAATAATAATAATAATAATAATAATAATAATAATAATAAAAACAATAATAATAATAATAATAATAATAATCAACTAAACATTTGCATAAATATGCATACGTGAGGATGTACCCTTGTCCAGTTTTAGTAATCACTATTTCGTAAATGATTATACTACATATTCTCCTTAGGTTGTATATTACACACATTTCCATTATAAAAGAACGGACTACTTCAAGATTACTCTACATTATTATATCGCACAATATTTAAAAGCATAAGTAACAATGCTACAATAAAACATTCACATCGTTTTACGTTACTCAGCTGATTCAGAAATGGTATACATATGTATGCACTCACACCACCACCAATCCAAACACACACACACACACACACACACACACGTTATGCAACTAAACATATATCCACTAGAAGTATGTTGTTCATACATTATTCGAATTTATGGTAATACTTTCTTAAGATAGGGAATGCTGCCGTAAAGTAGGTTCTGGGTATCTTGGAGAGTCGTACGTATTCCAAGGTATTTACAGTTGGACAAAGTCTTTCGTAAGCCCAGCTTCGGTCATAAAGATTTTTCTTAAAAGAAGATACCGAATAATTTCCGGAGAGTTCAACTTTGTCTGGTATATTTCACCGAGAGGTATTCAGTATTATTTTACAATAAAACATGACTATATATTATTTCAGTTCTTGCGGTCGAACGTGTATTAGTCACGTCCCCTATTTTGTAGTTCTCGAGCTGTGTTTTAAAATGAGTCTAAGTAGATGTTCCAGGGAGGTAGCATATATTATTCTTCAATGATTAAACGAGATATGTAAAGTAGTTCATTTCCTTATCATCAGTTTCAGTTCAGCATTCTAGAACTTGGTGTCATACAGGTTTTTTTTTTTTTTTTCAAGCCTATTGCAGACGAACGTATTGTCGTACTTAGACTTGACGTCATAGCAACGTCAGGTTTCAGGAATTTCCCACACGTGAACAACCAGGCATTGTTGATAAATAAAAGGAAAATGAATTGCAACAAACTTGTCGAAACATAAAGTGCCAAGACGAAGAAGGGAAGAAACCACATTCCATTATGGCTACTCACCCTCAGCGATTGCTTGCGAAATTCATCTGGACTTTTAAAAGGATCGTACTGGAGCGCCTGTTACACATTCTCCTTTAAAAGTCATTCGAATCCTCCGGGGTACCTGTGTCACAAAAGCCTACCTTAATAGACAAGACGTCTCTGCCATGAATAGGACCCGCATATTTTTAGGCCAAATTTAGGGCAACGTAACACTCGACGCAATATAAGGTGGGAATTTTATTCGTTGCTACTTTCTTCGCCTTTTTTTACTGTTTTTGGTGATTATCAGAGGTATGTTTCAGTATGTTTTAGTTTCTACATATTCTGGTGTGCCTCATCGGTTGTCCTCCGTAATGCTGTATAATTTCCGTGAAGTTTAGAAGGTTTTGTATACATTAGTATAGATGGCATTGCCTTTTGTGCGATAATCTCCTATCGTATGAATGACCATATCCAAAAAGTCTCTCTTCTCTCTCTCTCTCTCTTAAATTCTGTAATGACCATATCCCAAAAGTCTAGGGCTTTTTTTAAATACTGTATTGGTATCTAACCTCTTTGTAATGTCTCTCAAATACATTATTATACAGAAGCATTTGTAGGCAACAGGTTACAATCTTACCAGGTTAACGAACACAAAGAAGGAAAAGGAAGACTTTATGTGTTAAGAAAAATGAATACCTGGTAGGATTTGTATGAGAGAGAGAGAGAGAGAGAGAGAGAGAGAGAGAGAGAGAGAGAGAGAGAGAGAGAAATTATTGGGATATATAATTAATGCGTATTTTTTTTTCTAAGATTCAAGCAGAATAATTATTACTAAAAGATAAGAAAAGGGAAACCCTGTGTTAAGAAAAAACGAATAAGAGGTAGAATTTGTATGAAGAGAGAGAGAGAGAGAGAGAGAGAGAGAGAGAGAGAGAGAGAGAAGAAATTATCGAGGATATATAATTAATGCTTATTTTTTTAGTTTCAAGCAGAATCATTTTTACTAAAAGATAAGAAAGGAGAAACTCTATGTGTTAAGAAAAAAACGAATAACAGGTAGGGTTTGTATGAGAGAGAGAGAGATCAAGAAAAAACGAATAAGAGGTAGAATTTGTATGAGAGAGAGAGAGAGAGAGAGAGAGAGAGAGAGAGAGAGAGAAGAAATTATTGAGCATATATAATTAATGCGTAATTTTTTCTAAGATTCAAACAGAATAACTAGTACTAAAAGTTAAACTTTATCAAATCTCTGAGACGCATTTGGTCCCATTTGAAAGTAAACAATTTCTGCATTAATTTCTCGCTCACTCCTAATAAAAATAAACGAGACTGAATTCCAACAGCATGCGCTGTAAACATGTCTCAAGCTGGGAACAAAGCGCTAAATTCTAGAAGTGAAAATCCAGCAATCCTTACAGCTGGAAAACAGCTGGAGAACGGGGAGCGAGGTGACACCTCTCATGAAATTCCAATTTGGGGGCGGGACACGCGATGCTGCTGCTCGTTTTTTTTTTTTTTTTTTTTTTTTTTTTTTTTTTTTTTTTTTTTTTTTCTACGGAATTGGTAAATCATTCTTGTTGGCGTGATATCTTTTTCTTATGTCTTGACTTACTTAGTACATCTGTACGTCTGTCTATCTGTCTGTTCGTCACAATCCACATGTTTGTATAAGCCTTTACGAGATAAGAATAGAAAAAATCATCACCTTGCTTGAAGCTTCGTAGATGCTATAAATTTCTCTCGTCCCTTTTCTGTATTCATTAAAAGATAAGCTTCAGTTTTATGTATTTTTTAAACCATTTGTTAAAGAAAATTAATCCCAGTAAAAGTTTTCGTCTCTCTCTCTCTCTCTCTCTCTCTCTCTCTCTCTCTCTCTCTCTCTCTCTCTCTCGTAGATCAGGTGGTACAGAGCGTCTAGCTTTCAACTGAACTACTTCTGTTCAATATGCAAAGGGGGAAAAAAAGGAACAGATGATTTTCTAAACGGTGAATAATTATTAACACAGACAGATGTCAGTCGGCTGGTTGGGTGAGAGTTAGAGCAGGTGAGGTAGAAAGAATTGAAGAAAGAACTATAGACGTGGGCGTTCTTTGCTCTGTTTAAATTATTGTATATGCCATGAAAACGTGAGGGCTTCCAAGAGGTAACCTTTACGCCTACTAGGAGGTGAAGCATTCTCTCTCTCTCTCTCTCTCTCTCTCTCTCTCTCTCTCTCTTTCTCTCTCTCTCTCTCATTACCTGTTACAGTGGGCAATCAGATATCCATTACGCTTATAGGAGGGGTGAACCATTTTCTCTCTCTCTCTCTCTCTCTCTCTCTCTCTCTCTCTTTACCTGATAAAGTGGGCAATCAGATACCCATTTGTGATAATTGAGAGGTAAACGGACATAACCACAAATACAGCAAACTAAATAAAAAAAGAAGAATTTGACGAAGCATACACCTGTATAATGCTACAACAAGATATTTTTTAAATTATACAAAATTATTTTTCAACGAAAGGGTATAAAAGCAATGTATCATTATCGAGGATGTAAATTCTTATTCTTGAGAAGTATATTATTTTGCATATCATTAATTCCTCTTTTTGTTCCCTTTTAAAGTAGAAATTCGTTGTTTAAACTCATTTCCATTTTGTCACGGTAATAATGAATTCGTGACGTTGATTGATAAAGCTGTATGAAACTGTCGTCAATGAATTCATTTCTGTCACGTGTATCAATTTATTCCATAAATGCTCGGATTATATTGGGATTTTTAGATGATTTTATCTCCGATACACCCACTCGCCGGCTGTGTATTTGCATGCCCTAGAAAGTGTCCCATACACCCACGTGACAGCTGTGTATATGCATGCCAATAGAAAGTGTCCCATTACACCCACGTGCCAGCTGTGTATTTGCATGCCCTAAAAAGCTTCCCATACACCCACGTACAAGCTGTGTATTTGCATGCTACTTGAAAGTGTCTCATACACCCACGATCCATCTGTGTATTTGCGTGCCCTAGAAAGTGTCCCCATACACCCTCGCGTCAGCTGTGTATTTGCATGCCAATACAAAGTGTCTCATACACCCATATGACAGCTGTGTATATGCATGCCCTCAAAAGTGTCCCATACACCCACGTGCCAGCTTTGTATATTCATGCCCTAAAAAGTTTCCCATACACCCACAAGACAGCTGTGTATATGCATGCAGCTAGTAAATGGTAGAACGTTAATCTGTACATATTTTTTAAGCTCGTAAAATTATTTCACTCCCACCGTAATCCAATTCCACAGCAGGTAACTGGCCCAAGTAACTGGCTCAGGTAACTGGCCTAATTATTCATTCAAGTAGCCCTTAGCTGGTTTCTCCTCCCCTATTTCATGAGCGCCCAACAGAAAGGGAAAGAAGCTCCATGAATGTAACTTGATAAAAGGAGGCAAAACGAAGCTCTGCAAATGACCCAGTGGATGGAAATTTCAATTAGGTTTGGCCTCAGATCCTTCATCCAGCACAACACCGTCGTCATCAGCATGGCGTTTTGACATTAGGTTTTCCATTTAACAAAATCCCTAGGCATTTATTAATTGTTCCTCCTTCAGGATTCGACCGAATGTCTGTGATTAGGAATTCATTTGGCAGATGGGTGTCGTTTCCATTTGAAGTTTATGACTTGCAGTTTTACACATCTCTCTCTCTCCTCTCTCTCTCTCTCTCTCTCTCTCTCTCTCTCTCTCTCTGTTTGTTATGAGTGGCTTCAGCATAAATTCACGTCCTATGTGTATAACATTCCAGTAATCTAGTCATGGGTCTTTTTCCAATTACAGGCTAGAGATTAGGAATTAACGTCAGAAACAATAATGTAAAATCAGTCACTGATAATTAAAAAATAAAAAAGAACTTATTATTCATTCTTCAATCTACAACTCACATTTTCTGAGTAATTTCTTGTCAAAGTCAGCGATGCAACATGTGTAGTACTCCCCTGGTTCTTTTCTAAGCCGTATTTCGCGAACAATTTAATATTAATTTTTTTCAGACGGAATACAAGTGTGTTTCCCATGCAGACTCCGACACCACTCGGCAGCATATTGTAGATGAGTCAGGAGAAAATATATACAGGGTGTCCACATAAAGTCCCAGTACCATTCTGAGCCATAAATACTTGTAATGGTACTGGGACTTTACGGACACCCTGTATTACGTTCTTTGATGAGTCGAGTAAGGGGACGGAATTTATCGCAGTGAAGTGTAAAGCGCGATTTGTCCTTTATTCGAGAGAGAGAGAGAGAGAGAGAGAGAGAGAGAGAGAGAGAGAGAGAAGATATCTCGCAAGATATCGCCAGTTCGAAGAGGAAGGTGGATGGAGAGGAGGGTTGGATGAACCTGAGCTCAAGTAATTCGAATATTAATACGAGACGTGTGGGGGGTGGGGAGGATGAACAAGTGCTGGAGGAGTTGGCTTGTGGATGAAAGGAGGGTGAACAGAACTGGAAACAAGAGGAGGAGAGACTGTGAGGTAATAACTGGGAGATGAAGAATGGAGTCAGGGGGTGGAAAGCAATGGTTTTGCATTGTTGATTAAGCCAAAGGCAAACACAAAAAGTTCCGTCTGAAAGCAGAGCACAATACAAAATTCGGAAGCCACAATTTATTTATTTATCTATCTATTTATTCATTTATTTTTTTTATGATTTTTTTTAACCAAAAATCCGTAGGGTGGTTGTTGGGTCGTTTTCTATGATGTATAACAGAAATAATCATTATGCCATTTTATATAATAGCAACATATTTGGGTATCAAATAAGAAGATAATTATATCTTAAAGTTTCTGGTCATTTTGAAATGGATAAAATTTACCTTTGTATCAAACTTACTGCCCAAATGACGTCATCATTTTGGACCGACTCAAAACCTTTAATTACGTATATGGTAAATCTCGAAAAAATTACCCACGCCAATGAAAAAGATATTTAATCGGTAATTATTTCAAATGTTTTATTTTCCCCGACTATGAAAAGTACATTCTTGTCTAAATTTCTAGATCGTCCTGGAATTTTGATCTTTAGATTCTGGCAATACTGACAACTACCAGAATTACCAAATCCAAATGGAAAATATGCCTATTTTAGCGATAGAGTTCAGCAAACTTTAGTGCAATTTTTTTTTTTTATTTAAAAATTAATATCAATTTGTCTCGTGATTATGTTATCACGTGATGGAAAAAGTAGATATTTACTTTGTTGTAATGTTGGCAGTTCTTACTGGAAAATACCCGCCATGTTTATTTTACAGTTCCAGTTCCAGACGGTACTGGAACGCTAAAGGGTCTGGACTGTGAAGTCAGAGAGCGTCGGAGTTGACCGGTCCTATTGTCCGCTCCCAACTTTTGAGGGCGTCTCTTCAACATAACCGCTTAGGTAAGATAGATCCAAGTACTTAAGGTGGTATACAAAAGCAGAAAGTGATTAACGTGTTTTCTGCAATTTCATAACGGTAATTCTAGGTAATAACACCGCACGGACTGCAACGAATAGGGCAGCCACTGGGGATTGGGGCGTCAAATGTGTTTCGCCGTGTTTAGTACTAGCCCCTGAGGGTTAATTACCCCAGACCCCCCATAAAATAACGGTAAATTCTTAATAAGCATCATATAGAAAACTTATGTCCAAAGAAGTACCCGACGCGACGTTATTAGCTAGATTTACCATTATGTTCAAAACTACTATATACCGTGAGTTGGATTTGGCTCATGACCCTAATTTTGAAAGTTCATAGATCGACCTTATAAGGGAAGAGAAATCCACGCCTCATCTGCATATGCATATTTGCAGCATTAGGTATTTTTAATGGGTCCTAATGAAAGCGAAGCCTGAATATTGGAAAGTCGTAGCACAGGGAGATTACATCGTAATTAGTGGGTCCTCTGTAACTTAACTCCGTCCGTTCACAAGTGATGCCTTTTTTATGGACTTTTTTCCCCCCTTATTTTTTTCCAAAATTGTGAATATTGCTGTGCTAGTTAAGCTACCAGACGCATGCAACTATATGTATAGAAAAAAGTGGTAGAGGAATGAATTGGGATTTCATGGTTCTATGCTTTTTTGACAATTTCTTGGTACTAATTCTATGGTTGTAGACGTAACGTGGTGTTCCGCCTATTCGGCTTTTCAAGGACCTTCGAAAAAGTTTTTTTTTTCAGGTAGATTTATATTGAGCCGAAGTCAAGTGCTGCATAATTTTAGTATACTAGTCGTGTTATCAACCATATCAAAGTTTAATCTGTGTAGTGCTAATGCTTCTAGCGATCATTTGTATCACAATTTTTAGCCACGATTATTTACGCTAAATAGCATTTCGTAAGTAAATTTGTTTGAATAGAATTTATTTGCAGTGGTGCTAATTTTGACCTACAATTTATTTTGGTGAATTTCATGAAGGTGGTTAGTGGCATCCTACCAATGTTTTGGTCTTAGTTTCTTTGAAAAATGACGAGACTTTTTAACCAAGGTTTCAATTTAGACGAGCTTAGATCTGGGAATAGACTATTTTGTCCAGAGGCCGAGTGCTGGGACCTATGAGGTCATTCGGCGCTGAAACTAAAATTAAGATCAGAGAGGTTTGGAAGGTGTAACAGGAGGAAGACTTCAAAGCAGTTGCACTATGAAACAATTGTTAGTAGAGGGTGGAAAGTAAGGGAGTTTAGAATCTGAACGGAGGTACAGTAAAAGGAATGAAAGTGGTAGCAGCTAGGGGCCAAAGGGACGCTTAGATAAACTGCAAATGTAATGGTCTTGTGTTAATGCATTCGACATTTTGCCTTACTTCAGACTTGCCAGTACAAATTAACAGGTTTTTAATCTTTAAACACTAGGGTGTTCAACACGCTACCAATTCATTTTGAGAGACTTAATTGTAAGAATGGTAAATCTTGTTTAGGAATTTGTTTTACTCATCTTTGTTAGTTACTACTGTTCACTTAAATACTTCCAATAACCTTCATCAGAACTTATTTTATTTATTTCAGTTGCCAAGAGTCGTAATCCATATAAGATTTATGCCCACTTAAATGTGTAAGCTTTTTTGAACGAAATGATCGAAATCTGGTTGAGCATTTTGATATGTTTTCTTAATATCCGTTTGACGAATTGTTTTAAACTAAGAAGATGCCTCGCCAGCATTATTATAAGGTTTTACTTCGTTTAAGTTAAAATACTCTCGGTGGGCATTTGCCATAACATGCTGCTGACTTTGTGGAAGCCAGTGAAGTGTCAGAAGGAATCATTTTGATAGGAAAGCAGTGCAGTGGTAATGCCTGCTTTTACCATTTGACTAGCCCATGCTAAGGAAAATTGATTAGCCTTGCTTGAAGAAATTACATCAGCTCACCAGATCATGGTTGATTTTGATATTAGTAGTCTGTACTTTGGTGTTATGAGACGAGCACTTTTCTTGCTGCTATTTGAGTCTCTCGAATATGAATATATTTTTTCACTTACGGTTTTTTGACTTTCCAGGGATGATAACTGCAAGATTCATTGACAAGCATGGACATCTTCGGAACATTTAATCCCCTGATAAAACAACGATACTACAAAATTTGGTTACAATCGTACCAAACACTGGTGGCTTCTCTTGATTAACTGACGTGTCTTTTAAAAATGGATAATGCAAGGAGTGGTCCTTGAAATTTTTACAACGGAGTTGGTCCAATGACTACGCAGTTTGCTCTGTTAGTTAATTACAGTTCACATTTTAAGTTTCATGTAAGATTTGAATGCATTTTATATGCAACCTCGCCCCACTTGCTTAGTTTTGTAGTATGCATCAGTCTGCATTGTCATAAAATACATTGTATTTTTCAACAGCCATATGTTTGTAAGTATCCAAACTGAGACATACCACTGCAAATTACAAACCTCTCATTTTACTAATTCCTTAGTGACCTTATTTAGTCTTGAATAAGTTGCTTAAGTACCTATTTGAAAAATAAAGTAGGTTCTACACCAGTTGACATTTCCCCTTTTGATTACTTTTCATCCTTCATCTACCTGGTCATTCTTTTGTTATTATCTGCAGTATTAATGCTAAGGTTTATATAGCGCGGAATAATCCCTTGGATTCAAGTGCTTGGCTTCAAGCCTAAATCTCGTATTCCATTCCATTCCAATGCCGAGTTTTTTTTTTTCCGAAGATGAGTTTGGTTGATTCATAGTACTTAAGTTGGCTGGCAAAATTGTTCACTTGAGCTTCTTGTGTTAGTTTGCATTAGTAGCTCCTACAACCCAGGATACAGAGTTACGCAATTTGTCGAATAAATGAGTTACAAAGCTTTGTCGTACCCACGACCCATCTTAGTGGGTCGCGGCCGTACCTATGGACTAGTTACGTTTTCCATGGTAATGTAGGAGACAAGAACAGGATTCACCATTGAAGGTTATGTTACAGTATTTTGTACATTTTCCCTTCGTCCGGCAAAAATGGTTTACTGATACAGTTTGTCAAATTATGGAATCGTGAAAATACATTTGCAATTAGTATGCGCCAAAAGTGAGATGGTGTTTACAGATTGGGTAGAGGGAGAAATAACGCTTAGCTATTATGAAAACTATCCAGACCTTTTGGTCCTTGGAGTGTTCCTGAGTAATGGAGAAGTGGCTATAGGTTTCTCTGAAGCCATCAGGTGCGGATGGTTGAGTTACAGGTGTGTCTAGGTATTTTCAAACCGCGCTAGACCACCTTCTCAAAAGCCATTGCTCTGTATATTTTTGAAATAAAATCTCATCACCATGAAAATAGGTTGAATTTGTTAATGAATGCTTGAAACCTGTCTTTACAGGAGTCACATACAACAGGCATACAAGTTCATTCCGATAATTTTCAAGATCATGAATATCCTCCTCTACATTGTAAGTGGTCAGTCCAAGCCTAATCCGACTAAGTACAAACGCAGTCGTTAGGGAATATGAAGCATTAAGACGACTTTGATGACAGTTAAATACTGCATTACTTGATTATCCCAAATGTCTAATTTTCCCGGTGCGGTTTTCCCTGCCCTAAACCCTCATACCCACAGGGGTATTATCCACACCCAATGAGGGTCATCCTGTAATTTGGCCAACTACTACATCACTAACTGTAGCTGATTTATGCTACTTTTAGGTGCACAAAGTAGGCTTTTTAGCTTTTAAGAAACGTAAGACCCACAGATAATTGAAGATCGTCGCCTCTAGTGAAGGTTTTATTTCATGAATGTAGTTTACATGAGTAAACGAAGTCATATACATATAAACTTCTCCCAAGGGAAGCCTTTCTGGTATTAGATTTTGACGGGGAAAAAACTGGTTGTGGCAAATAATACACTGACTGTGAAATTCAAGACAATTGATGGCTCCATGGGGTAGGTAGATGGAGTGACTACATTACTCCATTACTCATGAGATTATAATGTAGGTTGTGTGGAAATGTACTATTATAACTTTCATGCTTGATATACTAGGCCATAAGATGCCCATAAGACCAGAGACTTGGGAAATATTATGGGGACTTCTTATAGGAACCTGTAATTGTATCTACTATGCAGCTTTATTGGGTATAAAACATTACACACTTAGGTTGATGTTGGTAATAACTCCGCGTCAGGTGTCTTTGGAAATTACAGTTTCCTATTGTATTTAGGTTACTTAAGAATTTGCCATTATTTTTGGGTGGTCGACTGTAATTAATCCCCAGAGGCTAGTACTACTAAACACGACCAAATACATTTGACGCCCCAATCCCTAGACCCTAGTGGCTTTCGTATTCGCGGGAACGTTCCTTACAGAGTAGGCGGAGTTATTGCCTGGAATTGCCAATACTCATTACAAAACAGAACAAAAATGCTCCCATCAGTGGTCATGAGTAGCTTATGCACTAAGAGCACCACATTACCCATAAATACATTACCGAAAGAAGCTACAGCAAGGAAAACTTTTAAAACAACACTGAACTCCCTAGGTGGTGTTGCAAGCCATCATATTTTTAAATACACAAACTACTCAGGTAGTACTCCTTGTATTGCCTGTGGAAAAAACGACATTATGCCCTCACCCTATCATATCTGACATGAAATTCGGTGTGGAAGTAACAATGTTACATGTAAAAGTGCAAATTAATATATTACAAAAAATAAAAACATAAAAAACACTGGTGGATCTCGTGAGCCTAGCTGATGCAAAGACATGGGATTTTCGTCCATTATAATCACAGTATTCTTTATTTTAGAACCTTAGAACGTCCACAGACATCTCGCCTAGCATATTTTGCACAAATATTCGTTAAGAATTAGGTCTATTGGCTAAACGTAGCAGAACATCAAACATACGTATCATATTTACGTAAATAAATTCACTTTTAACGTTGAGAGCGAGCCTACTGCCCTCTGAAATGTCTAGAAATACCATGACATATCAGTCACTTTTATAACATAATTAACATACATGATAAACATACCTGGAATAATTTTTTTTTCGGTGTTGGGTTGTATGGGAACTCAAATTCTGCAATTGCAAATCAGTTACCACAGTAATAAGCTTACAGCGAAATTAAGGAGTGGACATCCACCATGAGTGCCACGTATTTGCCCACAGGTAAAAGCTAAAAAGGTACTTATTATCTTTCAGATAGGCAAACCCCCAAATCTGTATCACCAAATTCTATTTCCGATAAAAATCATACTCCATCATCGGATAAACGTATCATTATACATGTAATACTCCATATACTCACCAGCATTGCAATCTATCGCAGACTCAATATACCTTTCTTTTATCATTTACGTATACTACTCCTATATGTGAGTGGCACCCCTGGTTACTGATTCTCCATTGAAGCCACGCCCACTCACGTACTGACAGAATGTATCTCCAAAATGAACTCAATAAATTTTGTATTTTTTGCCAATAATTAGGCTGATTCTAATAAGTTCTTAATAAATCCTATCAGTTAGAAATTATTCAAGGTATTCTATGAAAAATCTTATTAAAAGTTCAAGTATGTTAAATAAATAAGGACCATATTTTTTTCACAAAAAGTCCATGGTAAAGACTGCCCTCTCTCTCTCTCTCTCTCTCTCTCTCTCTCTCTCTCTCTCTCTCTCTCACGAGCTATTAAAAATTTTACTGGTTTCCAAGGATATTGAGATTGCCTTTGGCACTCATATACAAGAAAAAAAAACTTTTCATATCCATCATTTCTTGTCACAAAACCCCTTCAAAGGAGAAGACGCATTCATCTTTCTTTCTCTTCTTTCAGACTCTTGAAGTTTTTAGAGTCTTCCTTCTACCTCCAACTTCTGGCGCCCTCTCCGTTCCGTGGAGTCCGATAAAGACGTCAAAAGTCGACCAGACGGAAAATCCAACGGAAAAAGGTTAGCGGTCATTTTGGGAGGTCGTATTATGTCGTTTATGCACGGAAATGAAATAAGGGATCCATTACACAGAAAGGGGTGGTACAAGTCGTATCCCATTCCACTTGATCCCCAGATACATTTCTATCCCCGACACGTCCCCCATACATAGCCATATTCGTCCACCGAATAAGAATTTTATGGGGCCATCAGTGACCCACATCGGACCATCAGCCTCGATATACATTTCTCGTAGGGAAGAATTCTCCCGAGCTCTATCCCTGGGCTTAGGAAACCATATATATATGTATATATATATATATATATATATATCATATATATATATATATATATATATATATATATATATATAATATAATAAATATATATATAAATATATATATAATAATATATATATAATATATATATATATATATATATATATATATATATATATTATAGTATATATATATATGGTATATATATATATATATATATATATAGTATATATATATATATATATATATATATACATATATATATATATATATATCATAATATATATATATATATATATAATCTAGACAGTCAGCTTCGTTATACTTCTCGTCTTTTTATGCGTAATTGTTGTGTGTGTTGGGTTATATATATATATATATATATATATATATATATATATATATATATATATAAGTATATATATAGATATAGATTAGATATAGATATAGATTTATAGATATAGATATATATATATATATATATATTATATATATATCTGAGTTATGAATTACTTTCGTGAAGTTTGCAGACTGAAATCGCTTCTATTTACATTTTCAAATGAAAGTATCTATTTTCTTTTTCGCTAGAATAACGTGAAATTCAATTATTCATCTGTAGCTTCAAGTATGTTGACAGTGATTTAATTAAAAAAAATAGTTATAAACAAAGTACAACGTATAATTCTATGTAAAACCATCGACTATACCCGGCAGCTCTCCAGTTGCTCACCAGATGCGATAGAGTGAGGGTGCGTCCCACGGCTCCGGAGAGCGCTGCCAGATGCATGAGTCTACTATAGCAAAGGCAAAAGAAGTAGTTATGTCAACAATGGCTTGTTTGAGTTTGTCCCTCTACAGTTACAAAGACAGATCTGAGCATATTGACAGCATGCAAGCAAGAGACAAAGCAAACGCAAACAAAATTCGGCGATGTATTCCTGACTCTTTGTATTTTGAACGTCAATATGCAAAGAATTGCGTTTTTAAAACCCGGATATAATTTCAAAAACGCTTCGTGGAATACGCAACTTTTTTGCGTGAATATTCATGAAGGCATCTCATTTTCTTGTGCCATTATTCTTTGTTATGAAAACTCATAGCACGGCAGAATAAGAATGAACAGCGAATAATAAGTTTACATTTCCTTAAGTCTTCAGGAGTGTTCTGATAATTTGTTGCAAATTCAATAAAGGTCCTGAACGGATGCATGATGGTGTTATCTCGCCTCGTCGACTTTGTGATGTGTCTTCAGATAATGCATAATCGCATTTAGTAGATCTCTGTTTGAGAAACAATTAAAATACAATTATCTGCGCCCGCATTCCCAACTTCATTACACGAACCCTTTTACGTGGAATGAGAATGAAATATGTTGTAATGCAGAATAATCGTCGTGTGAAAAAAATAATTATGCAAATTATACTCTGTTGATAGATTGTGCATTATTTTTCCATAGTTTTCAATTTGTTTGTTTTTTTAATTAAAAAAAGACAGTAGTATCGCATCTTTATTATTTCCGCGTCTTCGTTCGCTTTAAACATTATCAATTTATCATTATACATGCACGATTATTTATTCAATTGACACCAGCCAACACTTTGCACAGTCATTACGGTAATGATATTCGACGCATTCCCGCTCATTATCTTAATGTCATTAGTATACCTGAACGATTCCATTTCCACATTTCTCTGCATAATGAATATGTATCTATGAATACGTATCTACAGCGTGGCAAGGAATATCTAAACAGCCATTTCAAGATATGAAAGATGCTATTTATTCACAATCCTTCAGGAAGGGCTACGGTTTGGCCAGTGTGTAACTGTATTTTCCCAAACCCAACCATTTGTTTGAGGTCAGTATTAAGAGAGATGTACGTGGATGGCGAAAGTCTATAGCTCAATTCAAAATATATTCTGCTCTATGCATACGCATTCGGTAATACGCATAGTTATCTATGTACGCCATTTACTATTCATTTATTGGTTAGGCTGCATGTTTTCGTGAGAGAGAGAGAGAGAGAGAGAGAGAGAGAGAGAGAGAAACAATAACAGCGCATCATTCTTGTTCCTTACTGTAGGGATGAGGCTCGGGGACTCATACCATATCTTCCATTTCGTAGGAATCCTTTGGCTCGAAGGAAGACCGTCTCAGTTGACGTAGAAGGCTGTTTTTGGCTAGTCAGGATTCCGCTACTCTCCGGACATAATCTCTGCGAGAAAGGAGGATATGGGGATGCAGTAAGCCTGGTATTTTTTGCTTACCTTAGTATATCCTTTCTTTTGGTGGCCCTTATATTTTTCTCCACAATATAATTTTGGGTCCCAAGACTTTTCCGTTCAGTTTTTCCTTCTTTAGGTTTTTTTTTTATTATTATTATTTGTTAAGAATTCCTCAGAACTTTCACTAAGATATTTCCCCCTCATTCATGACTAAAATCACCAAGTTTCTATCGTATAAGCAAGCTGTATTTGCCTATTTCATCTAAGGTTTTATTTCTTTAGAATTCTTTGATATCCGACTTTATCTAAGTTATAATTTTTTTTATTTATTTACTTTTCCCGATATTATTAAGTTATTTTTAGAATTATTAATTTCCAACTGTATCTCTACTCAGAATTATCATTTCCGACTTTATCTATACTTAAAATTATCAATTTCCGACTTTATTTCTACTTAGAATTACAAATTTCCGACTTTATCTCTACTTAGAATTATCAATTTCTGACTTTATCTCTACTTAGAATGAACAATTTTCGTCTTTATGTAAATAATTTTTCAGAGAAATATTAATTTACTACTTTACATAATTTTTAGAATAATCAATTTCCGACTTTATCTAAGTTATACTTAGAATTATTAATTTCTGACTTTAACTAAATTATTTTTAATTATTAATTTCCGATTTATCTAAATTATTTTTAGAGCAAATATTAATTTTCCGCCAACTTTTACATTATTTTTAGAATTATCAATTTCGACTTTATCTAAATCATTTTTTAGAATTATCAATTTCCAACTTCATCTAAATATTTTTAGAAGAAATATTAATTTCCTAATTTACATAAATTTCTAGAATTATCAATTTCCGACTTTATCTAAATAAATCATTTTTAGAGAAATATTAATTTCCCACCTTACATTATTTTTTTAGAATTTATCAACTTCCGACTTTATATAAATTATTTTCAAGAGAAATATTAATTTCCGACTTTACATTATTTTTTCGAATTATCAATTTCCGACTTTGTCTACATTATTTTTAAACAAATATTAATTTCCAAATTTACATTATTTTTAGAATGATCAATTTCCGACTTTATCTAAATCATTTTTAGAGAAATATTAAGGCCAAAGAACTAACATTTTAGGAGATTTACCGAGAGTTTACCAGGATGTGCCGAGGACTATCAAAAAGTGGTCCTACATCCCCCTTATTTAAACAAAGCCTACTGGCTACAGTAGGGACGTATTTCCCCATTTAATATATACACACGGTGCCTAAGGAGATCATATAATTAAGCTGATCTAACGAAGCAAGAATAGTAAGCCTGAGCGTAAGCCTGAGGAAGATAGGGTGGTTATGTTTAGAAGTTTGAATTCTATGATTCATAATTTTTCTTGGTAGATGTAATGGTGAGGGGATTTGCACAATTTATCAAGTTTAGATAGCATTAGTGAAGGGTTATTTTCCAAACGTTTGTTGGCTGTTTAAATAGAATTATATAGTAAACGTTGTACCATTGATTTAAATGAATGTCGTATTGATATATCATATATATATATATAATATATATATATATATATGTATATATATCTATATATATATACATACATATATATATATATATATATATACATATACATATATGTATATACCAATACACATTTAAATCAATGGTCAGAACATTATAATATAATTCTGTTTAACAGCCAACGAACATTTGGAAAAATAACCCTTCACTAATTCTATCTAAACTTAATAAAGTTGCAAATCCCCTTACCATTAGTAACTACGAGAAAAAATTATGACGCAGAAGAATTTCAAACGTTATATATATATATATTTTATATATATATATATATATATATATGTATA